>NC_054702.1:32067045-32367045 GCF_016097555.1 Gigantopelta aegis
TGCACCAGTCTATATTCTGTGATCCGCTTGCCAAGTGAAATATTTATAATTGTATGTATTCATATAAAATTTAGATTACTGCAAAATACAACAAGTGTGACTGACAGCACATTGCGTTTGAATGGCATCTCCATATTGACCAAAAAATAATGATAGCTGATTTAATGACATCGTTAAAAGTGACATATTTTTCTGTTTATACATGTTGACCCCCCAAAAAAGGTAATCGCAGCTCGTTTAATGGCAAAGTTAAACATGTCATATGTTTCTATGTATACATGTATACATTTATACATGTATTTGTGTTTAAAAAACAAAAAACAAGCAAACCCCCGCTACTCATCTAAATTACAAATTAATCGAGCCCACTTATAATTGTAGCAAAATTAACTCAAGAATATCAAATTGCATTGTGTAATGTCACTCAGCGTAAATAGTGATATGATCGAAAAATATAAAATATCCATCACAAATACACCTAGCCCGAGTACTCTGACTGTAAGAGAGCTAGATGGACATTTGGACATAAATATACAATCATTACAGAGACCAAGCTATGTAATGTTTTGGCAATCGTCGACCACCAAAAAGTAGTCCAAGATTTCCGCTCTAATACCACAACAATCCTATGTTTGACGTCAAATACATTTACATTGACCATTTTTGAGTTCCTTGATTAAACAAAAAAATTCAGATATTAATCACTAATACACACACTACAGAACGAAACCCGACAGCACCCACATTCAGCTAAGCTTCGGCAAACTCCGGACAGCAGAATTCTAATAGTGCGGAAGCCAGGTCCATTTATCTATGTCAAAGAGTCAGAAAGGTTTGAACATTGATTCTTATGTAAAAATATGTGTAGATTTCAGATCTGCAACTCTTACTTGCCTAAACCTGTACGTTAATTGGGAATTTGCATACTTTTAATGGTACGTCAAGGTCGATTTGTGTTCGATCTGCTGCTACCCCAAAACAAGAGTCCATATTTCAGTTATAGGGGAGATTAAACTCTTTTAAAATGTTTTTTTGTGACGCTAAATATCCAAACTTTCCATTTTGATTTGCTGGATTTTCATAATTGGTCAACTTGACCTACATTTTCAAGGTCAAATGAAGGTCATTGTTTCTGAATATATAATATGTTGTAAATGACACAAATCATTGGTTTCTTTTCATTCTTTCCAATAATATTGATCAATAATGGTCATATTATGACTTTGGTTTATAGATATATTCATTATACATCTAGTAGAGATGCTTCCTTATTGACATTTCAGGGGCAGATTAATAATTTAACGAAATTCAGGAAATTATTACGTCCACATTTTGGGGCATGGTTTGTTAGAAATGGGTACCAATGCTTACTGGGGTCTGTACATGGTATGGTTTATGGTGAGGGTAGGTGCGATTTACGGTGAGGGTAGGTTCCCTCAGAAAGGTGACCTTTAAAGGTCATTTTGGGGGTCATTTAGGGTCAAATTAGTGGAAGTTAAGTTTTTTTTACATTTTTCTTATCTTTGCGAGTAGGGCTTTTTACAAATATGCTACTTAAAGTTCGCTTTTCATAAATATGATTATAATGGATCATAATATATTACAATTTACATGCAAACTATAGGGAAACATGATCTAAAAATCAACTGATCTCGAAATTATGTCTTTCTGGGGCAGATCCAGAATTTAATCAAAGATAATAATTTCTGAATGGGTTATGTCCACACTATGGGCATGGTTTGTTAGCAATGAGTGCCCATGCTTAGTGAGGGTTTTACATGGTAAGTGTAGGTACAGTTTATGGCGAGGGGAGGTACCCATGCGAAATTGACTCTTAAAGGAGGGGACAATCAAGGCAATTGACCTGGTATGCGTATTCAACGATATATAATGCACATTATTGCTTAATATCAACAAGTATAATCGTATAGTTAATTAATAAAACGGTTAAATGTGACGGCTATTATATCTAACGGGCGCAGCCATTTTGTACCATCCCAGTGAATACGCCCTCTGGTGAGCTGGTAATTACGTAATACCTAACGTGTCACGTCAGGAATTAGTCTTCGAACTGAAGAAATAAAACATACCTGATTTTTGCGGATGCATCGCAATATTCTGTAATAATAGTCATCCCAGTAAGCCAGCAACAATTATATATTATATTTAATAAATAAACCACCATTGTCAAAGTGTTGAAGTAACTGTATTATGGTTTGTACATAAATTAACCCACGTACTGAAATAATAATCGGAGTGTTTTCTTAGTTAAATGGTCGTTTCTTTCAGTGGCCTGTACCTTTAGTTACTGATTGGCTGGGGGAAAATTCGCAATCTAATTAAAATTAGCTCCACTATTACATGTGGATCTAACACCAGCCAGTTGGAGCTCATGTCCACCAATCAAAACCTTACTTGCAGAATCCTGCCAGTGATTTAAAAATAATTTGAAAACATTCCGAATTATCCTGAGGGTATACGACATGTTTCGTGTGAATTACGAATGCCTTAAAACATGTTTTATTTTATAAAATAAATAATTTGTAATGTAAAATTGAAAACTGATTTAGTTATTTTTTTTATAAATAAATAAATAATTTTTAATGTAAAATTGAAGACTGATAACCCACGTATTGGTATGGTTCGCTGTACTGCGGCCACTAAAATAGACTCGCCCGATATTTTTAGAATTTGTATGCTCCCAAATAACGTTATAAAAGGCGAAGTGTGATTGGCCAATATTTAAATTATTATTTACAGACGAAATGTTACCTGGACATTGGTGACTACGCAGTGTTGTTAGTTTTAAATCACTGCCAGGATTCTGCAAATAAGGTTTTGATTGGTGGACATGAGCTCCAACTGGCTGGTGTTAGATCCACATGTAATAGTGGAGCTAATTTTAATTAGATTGTATATTTCGACGGTCCCCAGACACTGTGTCTAGACACACTAAAAAGACGTGCCTCTTTTATTAAGATCACAGGGTATTGTGTTAACCGCACGGACACCCCTCTAATCGTAATCGATCAGCCGTCTTGTCTTGTAAAACCCTTGATTAAGTAGACTTCCCCATCTAAAATCACAAAACTGACCAATTACGTAGTCCCAAAGAAAATAAAATTATCACTTGGGTATCGTGAGTGGTCTTTTTTGCTCCAAAGTATCCTACCAAAAGGCATAATAATATGCAAGACTCTAGTACCGTATCCTCAACCGAACGTTCTTCGTACAGCGCAAGATTTCTCTTTTAATTTTTTGAGACGAACCCTACAATTTGAAATCGGCAAACGCACGTGTTAACTGAAACTGACAACAGGCTGTCGGTTGTGCTTTGCCGAGTTATGGCGGCACAGGCGACGAATCAAGCGTATACGTTTGACGATATCCGTTCATAGCGAACACACACGACTTTTTTAAAAGTGCATTTGAGCTTGTATTTCACATTTGTACATGATGTTATAATATGGTAACCAGAGAATGTAACTTTAATTTAGTGAGTACTCCTTTGTCTTTGGGTAGTGGCTGACAAAGGAAACAATTTCGACATACCATTTAAAACATGCACATTCCCAGCTAACGCACAGGTTTATTTTTTATAACTGCTATACCAATGCAAATTGTATACTAAAACGCAAAAGAAACGCAGGTTCTCATTAAATTGGATATAAAATATTAAAAAAACAAAACGAAATGAAGATTTCAACATTTAATTTGGAGCTACACCAATTCGGCACACATTGGTGTTGGAAATTTTTGATTGAATTCCTTTTTGGCTATTGTTTCATGTCATAAAGTAGGGTGGGGGTCCATGTTAAAAATGTGAAAGAGACGACCTGTAGCATTGTCAAAGTCAGTATCGCGTGTGACCACCCTGGGCATTCAAACAGGCAGTGCAACGTCTCCTCATTGAGTTGACAAGCCGTTGAAAGAATGCCTGAGGGAGTGAGTTCCATTCATGGACCAATGCTGCCTCCAGCGCCTGCATATTCTGAGGTTGTCCGCGAGCCTGAAGGCGACGTCCGATTTCATCCCAGACGTGTTCGATAGGCGCCATGTCCGGTGATAAGGCTGGCCACGGCAACGTTGGGATGTTGTGCTGAGCCAGCAACGCCTGTGTTGCCCTGGCAGTGTGCGGCCTGGCATTGTCTTGCTGCAGCAAGCGCACACGTGGGTGAGCGGCAAAGAAGGGAACGACGTGATTGTTGATGACGTCATTTTGGTACACGGCGGCATTAACGCGTTGTCTGAACACATGAAGTTGTGTTCTGTGGTTGAATGAGAACCCACCCCACACCATCACACTACCCCCGCCCCATCGGTCGGCCTGCAGAACGCAGCAGTCGGAGTAACGTTCATGTCGACGTCGCCATACTCGGATTCGGCCATCAGCGTTGGAAACATTGTAACGGCTCTCATCAGTAAACAGAACTTGTTGCCACTGGCCACGTCGCCATCTTTGATGTTGTTGCGCCCACTGTTGACGTTGTTGGCGGTGCCGAGGGGTCAATATTGGTCCCACATAAGGACGGCGGTTACGGAGTCCTGCTGCCCTCAGACGGCGTCGGACGGTATCGGCGGACACTGGACCACGTGGACCACGCACCTGGTGAGCGGTGTTAGCTGCTGGCAGCATCCGATTCCTAAGGTGGGTCACCCGGATGTACCGGTCTAGGGCTGCGGTTGTCACCCTCGGGCGGCCGGTGCGTGGTCGATCGTTCACAGATCCAGTGATTTGGTGACGTTGAGAAAGGCGTGCGATTGTCGAAACATGACATCCCAATTGTCTGGCTACAGCAGTACGGGTCTGTCCGGCTTGCAACATCCCGATGGCCATCCCTCGCTGGAGTTGCGTCAGTCGCGGCATTTTTAAAATGTGATTCTGTTGTCTGTCACTACTCAAATTGAATTTATGCGATTAAATCCAGGTGTGTAGGCTTTATAAGCATTTCAATGAGTGTGTTTGCACTGGATTCATGATACGGATGATCCAGCACGTGCAAACAACGTGTTTTGAGAATTCGTGACGTCACACAGGTAATGAAATTGACACGCAGGTGGGACTGCGGTGTGGGTGTGTGCCATGTCCTTTAACACAGTTGAGGTTCAATTCCACCAAAGATACTGCTTTACAAAGTGCAATTCTTTCGCATTTTCAGGACCTGCGTTTCTTTTGCGTTTTAGTATAATAGCCTGTCAGTTTGTATGCATTGTAGAGCCAGTTATCTACATACAGTATCTGGAAGAATGTATCGCACGAAATTAGTATTGTAAAATAAATGCATTTTTTATTCTAGATTTCCCAGTTAAAGGGACATTCCTGAGTTTGTTGCAATTTTTAAGATGTTATCGACTAAAAGAGACTTTTGGGAGTTTGGGCTTCTTACGAATATTAAGACGACCAGAAACACATTGAATATACAGACACCGATATTCTAAACAAGAAAATACATTTAATATGTAAGTTTAACCGTAGAACTATTTTATTAGTCGGGAACATCTTACAGTGCAGCAAACTCAGGAATGTCCCTTTAACATGCAGATTATACTGACCAATTAGATACATTTAATAATCAAAAGTAAACCTTGAATAGCACTTTCTGAAAAGAACCTAGACTTACAGAAAAAACCAACAACATTTCAAAATGGCATGAGTACCTACCTTTACCATAAACCATACTCTACATAGATCTCAATAAAGGTCAATTAAGCGTGGGTACCTACCCTCACCATAAACCTTACCCTGCACAGATCTCAATAAGCATGGGTACCATTAATATTTTAAAAGATGTTTTAGACACGTATAAACAAATTGTTTCGAGATAAATTAATTTTAATATCAAGATTCCCCATAGTATGCCGTGGTATGTGCTATCATGTCCGTGGGATGATGCATATAAAAGATCCCTGGCTACTAATGGAAAAATTTAGCGAATTTCCTATCTAATGTAATCAGGTCTATGAAGAGTGAACCTTATGTAGCATATTTGTAAAAAGCCCTACCTTCAAAGTTGTGAAAAAATTAAAAACTAAATCTTCCCTAATTTGAACCTAAATGACCGTAAATGATCCCAAAATGACCTTTAAGGGTCACTTTTGCATGGGTACCTACCCTCACCATAAACTGCACCCTTCCTCACCATAAACTATACTCTGTACAGACTTCAGAAAGCATTGGTACCCATTTCTAACAAACCATGTCCCAAAATGTGGACGTAACCTTTTCCTAAACATCTCTTTCGTTAAATTATGGATCTGCCTCTGACATTTCAATCAGGAAGCACCCCTACTAGATGTGTAATGGATATATCTATAAACCAAAGTCATAATATGAACATTATTGATCAATATTATTGGAAAGAATTAAAAAAAACCCAATGATTTGTGTCATTTACAGCATATTATATATTCAAAAACAATGACCTTCATTTGACCTTGAAAATGCAGGTCAAATTGAACAATTATGAAAGTCCAGCAAATCAAAATGGAAAGTTTGGATATTAAGCATCACAAAAAACATTTTTAAAGAGTTTAATCTCCCCAATAACTGAAATTTGGTGTCTGTCCCGTTGACTGCTGTTTTTGGGTAGCAGCAGATCGAATAAAAATTGACTTTGACGTACCATTAAAAATATGCAAATTCCCAATTAACGTACAGGTTTAGACAAGTAAGAGTTGCAGATTTGAAATCTACACATATTTGTATATAAGAATCAATGTTCAAACCTTCCTGACTCTCCGACATAGATAAATCGACCTGGCTTCTGGTTCGCCAACCTATATTGTGACGTTGCGTCACATGATCGCCCACTCAGCCATTCCGTTTTCCAGGGGCTGTCTCATACAATACAAGTGCCCGACATTCACCAACAAAACTTTGTTTTGTGTAACGACACCACTAGAGCACATTGATTCATTAATCATAGGCTATTGGATGTCAAATATTTGGAAATTTTATCATTATGTTAGAGAGAAAACCCGCTACATTTTATCATTAGTAGCAAGTGATCTTTTATATGAACCATCCCACAGACAGGATAGCACATACCACGGACTTTGATATACCAGTTGTGGTGCACTGGGTGAAGCGAGAAATAGCGCAATGGACCCACCGACGGGGATCGATCCGAGAGCAACAATATTACATTCACGTTTTCTCAAGGTGAAAAAAAGTATTTGATCTACGAGTCGTATGCCTGCTTGGCATGTGTACGACTGGCATATCAAAGGCCGTGGTATGTGCTATCCTGTCTGTGGGATGGTGCATAGGCCTATAAAAAACCCACTTGCTACTAATAATAAAATGCAGCGGGTTTCCTCTCATTATCATGCTTTGTTCTTTAACCCGTGTATAGCATCGTAAATTTCCTTTTCAGTAATATCTCGGTCTAATGTGTTACATGATGAGTCATTAGCATGATCATTACTTTATGGTTGGTTTTAGGTTTATTAGTAGCAAGATTACAAAAGTGGTTTAAAAAAGTCTTCATTACTTAACTCCGATCGGTGATTTTGTTTTCGTTTTTTAAAATGTTTGTATAATTCAACATATTACCCTGTTGGTTCTTATATTGTTTTTTTCAATTTAAATACTAAATTTTTAAATAATGTTTGGCATGATTTATTATTTGTTTTGTTAGCGTTAAAAACTCGAATAGCTTTTCTGTATTCTTCGTACCTTTGTTTCAACATATCATTAAACCAAGGTTTACCTTACACATTTAATCTTAGATGATCCTTTACCTTTCGCACTAGTGTTGTAAGCTTTAACGGAGCAAAAAGGTAAAATAATGTTATTTAATTAATTTGTAAATTTGTCAACACTTATATTTATGTTTTCCCGGCTGGTTTCATTTAGCGTACATATATTTATCAAGTTGTCCATCTGTTCAGCAATTTCAACGATTATATCCTGATTGCTTTCTTCATTCCATTTTACATTAATATGTGTCTGTTCATCAAATATATAGTTATCGTCTTCTTTAACAGGGCAACATATTGTAAAGCAAACAAGTGAATGGTCCGAAAAACAATTAAAGTTACCCGACTCAAACTCTCGAATTAAGTCGAAACATAAATCGTTTACAAGTAGGCCTACATAGTCTATAAGGCTGGTTCCATTTGCATAATAAAACGTGATATTTCCATTTCTGTCACCAGAATGTCTTCCATTTAAAATTCGTAACCCACTTGTTTTACAGAGTGATAAAAGTTTTCTACCAAACTGTTTTATAGTTTTGTCTTCATTGTTGCGTTAGTATCAGGTAAATATTCTACAACATGTGATAAAACATGGGCAGATATTTCTGACAGTCTATCGTGTACATTGAAATCAGGACCTGTTACAGTACGACTATTAAAATCACCAACAGCAATAATGTTACCTAACTCGACGCATCTGAAATTTCTGGAAAGTTGGTCGCCTTGCAAGAGACGACTGGACATCACTACATCACTGGCTGCTAGTGACTGTGACGCCAGACGCTGTTCCAGTGTAAACATTCTTTGTAGGAAGCTACTTGCTTTTTTTCTTTCAAAATGTTTAATTCAAAACGCTGACTAGTTCCGAATGGGAGCGAATAATAGAGAATTGAAAAATAAGAGGTAATGTAACGGTACAGGAAATGTAAATGTTATATTTATTTATACAGTTCAACAATTATTGCTGTAAATAGATGTTTGAAAAATGGGAAAACGACCTACCTGAAAATTTAGCAAACATCCGTCATGCATTTCCTAGTGACATGATAACACTTCGAAATATCAGGTAGGGGTTATCAGGTCAATAAGAAGAATGATTGCATGATAAATAGAGGATATTTCATGGTTTGTTTTATGGCAGGTGTATATTTGGAAGGTCATCAGTCAAGGTGTCTTAGACACACAAAAATACGTGCCTGTTTTATTAAGATGCTGATGCCTTATCTAGGTTACCATATGCTGAACAAACAACAGTACTAATAACAGATGACATTCCTTCACTAGATCTACAGACAAAACAGACGAAAGATCAGATGGTGACACCGATAGTTACAGAAGCTTCCGTCTGTACAAACAATAACTCTGATCTATCAGGCCATAACGAATCAAGTTCTGCATTTAGCTACCATCCAGAAACGGCATCACACAATACACAAATCAATCGCCAGTTAGATGCAAACGATTTGACATCAATACAATTAAACCGGTGGAATCATGATCTTATGACCACTGAAGTCTTAGTTAATCAGCCAACAGCTGAGCCAATTCAGCTTTCCGTTGAGTTTCATTATAACCATGAAACAGTTCCATTGGGTCCGTTTGTTCTGCCAATAGAAACAAACCTTGACGAACAGAACATTGCAGACAGACAACATAAGTCTCCTGATTTAAGACCTGTGTTAAACTACATTGAGAAGAATGAATTACCATCTACTTACACAGAATCACAGGTGAAGGGTCTCCAAGGTCGTGCCCAAGAATACGATGTCCAAAATGGCATTTTATACCATTTTTATCTGCCAAAACACAGAGGACAGAAGCACAACCGCCCGCCTATGGTAACACAACTGGTTGTTTCTCTTCAAGACAGAAAGGATCTTCTAATTGCCTATCATGATTCAAAACAGGAGGATGTCATTTTGGAAGAGATGCAATCCGACAAGCGATTCTTACCAAGTATTTTTGGCCAGGTATGTACCAAGACATAGAAAACTACATCTATTCCTGTGAAACTAAAGCAAAGTAGAAATCCTAAAACCAGATTTTTAAACCACTCGGTTATACAAAACCCAATGGTTCAAAATAATCATGGTTATAATACCAACAATCACTCGCGGGTGCTACCGATGACAGACTTGTATGGTTTAACATTAACCACAGTATTAATTAGTAAAACTTGCACTCGCTCGATTTTTTTTTTTTTATATAGAGAATTCCATTTTGGACTTAAACGAACAACAACAAAAACCTTCGCCCTGGACCTAACCAAGTTCCTGAAGTCTCTGGATCCTGACTTCTAATTTTTTTTACGCCTAAGAACTGCCACAGGTTGACAGCTCTGCAAGTATTGTGGGATAACTGTCTTGCTTTATTACCATAATTATTCTGTAAAACCCTTGATTAAGTAGACTTTCCCATCTAAAATCACAAAACTGCCCAATTACGTAGTCCCAAATAAAATAAAATTATCACTTGGGTATCGTGAGTGGTCGTTATTACTCCAACGTATCCTACCAAAAGGCCTAATAATATGCATTTAGGATTTTTTAAGAGTGAAAAATGCTATAACCACATTGAAATTGCAAATTGAAATATATTTAGTTGAATAGTTTATTATATTATTAGTCATTTATGTTGTTTTACAAGTCAGGTTGATTAAAGCGAAGCGCCTTGCATGGGCAGAATCAGGATATATATATATATATATATATATATATATATATAAATTTTGTTTGTTTTTGTTGGGGGGAGGGGGGGACCAAGAAAAAAAGGCACATAGACTCGTTAAAAGGGCATCTTAATAAAAGTCTTAATATTTGCAATTAACTTGAATGCCTTTGTGTAGATATCACATAGTACGAACGGACTAGCTGCAGTTTTTTGTACAGCTAGCTGCATTAATAGAGATCATTATATGAGTTTGCAGGCCCGTCGGAGCTTTTTTTTTTTTTGTAAGTGGGATAGTGGGATGGGCCAATGATAAGGGTCGTTGTTAAGCATGGCACGAGATGTGTTCTTGGCATCTGAATCGCAAAATTAGCCATTTTAAAACAATAATTTAAAAACATTTAAGGATTATTTTGCATAGTATTATAACTCAAGCATGTTTTTTTGTATGTATTTTTTGTTGTTGTTGTTGTGTTGTTGTTGTTGTTGTTGTTGTTTGTCTTAACATCTTGATAGCAAAATTACCCTTTTTCAGACAGTGATCAGTTCCTCTTTTGTACTTTTATAACCCAAAAATTATTATTTAGAAGAGTTCAAACCCACTACACTTAGATCTCAATCACTAAATCGTGCATTTTAGCGTTGACCACCGTCGAAATGTCCAGGGGCAGGGGAACGGGGGAGGGGTCCCGGGAAAAAGCCATATAATCAACTTTTCTTCGTATATAACTATGACTATCACACACTTCATTGTAATTTAAAATGATCACTGTTGTTAAAGGGAATTATTCTAGGGACAGATCTGTCAAGGTAGGGCAGATATATATGAAAACGACGTAGAGGGGCACTTGTAAGCAATTGTAAATTAAAACTTTAAAAGGAACTATTCCAGGAACGGCTCTGTCTAGGTAAGGAAGTTATACATAAAAATTATACAAATGAGCACTTGAAAATAGAACTTTAAAGGGCACTATTCTAGGGACGGCTCTGTCTAGGTAGGACAGTTATACATAAAAACAATACAGAGGAGCACTTGAAAATAGAACTTTAAAGGGCACTATTCTAGGGACGGCTCTGTATAGGTAGGGCAGTTATAAATAAATGTTTTAAAAAATACAAAGGAGCACTTGTAAATTATAACTTTAAAGGGCTCTGTTCTAGGGACTAGTTTGTCTAAGTAGGGCAGATATACATAAAAATGGCAGAGCCTGTTGTCCATTAGTAGTTTTGACAGACATCCGCATACACGTACAACTTAACTTCATGCAGCTAAAAATGCGTATGTGCAAACAAAAAGGGCACTTGAACATTTTGACGCGTCTCCTTGGTCCTACCCTTTGGATCCGCCTCTGCCTTATCGTAAATGACTGCGTTTGTTTACACTGTGCATACGGGAGTTGGACGGAGCTGATGTCAATTCGCAGGAATAATCATGAGGTTTTTTTTATTAACTCTAACATTACGCGTTTTTCAATTCTTAAAGTGTTAGTGTGTCTTGGTGGTCCGGGTATGCATCTTTCCAACACATAAGTCTCATGTTCAAGTTATCTATCCCTTTAAAAACAAAATTCCACCACCCATGTTGTTCTGTTATTGTGAAATGTTTACTAGCAATGTTTTGATTGGTCAAATGAAAGGTTATACAATAGTAAGTTGTTGTTTGTTTGGGGTTTTTGTCCACTGACATTTTTACCGTTGACATTTTAACTGTTGCCATTTTGATCATTGACGTGTAAACGTGCGTGTGCGTGTGATGTGTGTGTATTATGAGAGAGAGAGAGACAGAGAGAGACAGAGAGAGAATTCCTTGCTCTTACAAAATTTGGAATAATTAGAGGATGCTCTATCGTTGGTTGTATGCCTCATTAGACAGTCTTTAATTAATTTAAAAAAAAAATAATAATGCCATTTTATAAACAAAATCCATCACCCATGTTTGATTGCTCAAATGAAAAGTTATACAATAGTGAAAAAAATTCTTTACAAATTATGTATAATCTGAAAGTTGACATTTCGATCTGGTACCACTTTAATAGTTGACATTTTTCCCAGTGACATTTTGACCGTCGACATTTTGACCATTGGCATTTTGACCGTTGACATTATGTCCTACATCCGCATATTATAGTGTTTCTAACTACACATGCTAGTAAGAATAATATCTGGAGTGTGTTTGGGGGAGGGAGGGCACAGTGTCGAAGGGGCACAAGCCAGCTTTTATCTTTATATGGAGATGGACAAAAAAAGAATATATGTTTGTCTTCGAGTGGGGGACACAGCCACCCCCACCCCCCACCCCCCACCCCCACCCCGAATAATATCTGGAGTATGTTTGGGGGAGGGAGGGGACATTGTCTAAGGGTCACAAGCCAGCTTTTATGTTTATATGGAGTTGGACAAAAAAAGAATATATGTTTGTCTTCGAGTGGGGGACACAGCCCCCCCCCCCCCCCCATCGGAATAATATCCGGAGTGTGTTTGGGGGAGGGAGGGCACATTGTCGAAGGGTCACAAGCCAGCTTTTATCTTTATATGGAGTTGGACAAAAAAAGAATATATGTTTGTCTTCGAGTGGGGAACACAGCCCACCCCCCACCCTCCGGAATAATATCTGGGGTGTGTTTGGGGGAGGGAGGGCACATTGTCGAAGGGGCACAAGCCAGCTTTTATCTTTATATGGAGTTAGACAAAAAAAGAATACGTTTGTCTTCGAGTTGGAGACACAGCACACACACACACCAAGAAATAATATCTGGAGTGTGTTTGGGGGAGGGAGGGGACATTGTCTAAGGGTCACAAGCCAGCTTTTATATCTATATGGAGTTGGACAAGAAAAGAATTCATGTTTCTCTTCGAGTTGGGGACACAGCCGCCCCCCCCCCCCCCCTCAGGAATAATATCTGGAGTGTGTTTGGGGGAGGGAGGGCACAGTGTCGAAGGGGCACAAGCCAGCTTTTATCTTTATATGGAGATGGACAAAAAAAGAATATATGTTTGTCTTCGAGTGGGGGACACAGCCACCCCCACCCCCCACCCCCACCCCGAATAATATCTGGAGTATGTTTGGGGGAGGGAGGGGACATTGTCTAAGGGTCACAAGCCAGCTTTTATGTTTATATGGAGTTGGACAAAAAAAGAATATATGTTTGTCTTCGAGTGGGGGACACAGCCCCCCCCCCCCCCCCCACATCGGAATAATATCCGGAGTGTGTTTGGGGGAGGGAGGGCACATTGTCGAAGGGTCACAAGCCAGCTTTTATCTTTATATGGAGTTGGACAAAAAAAGAATATATGTTTGTCTTCGAGTGGGGAACACAGCCCACCCCCCACCCTCCGGAATAATATCTGGAATGTGTTTGGGGGAGGGAGGGCACATTGTCGAAGGGGCACAAGCCAGCTTTTATCTTTATATGGAGTTAGACAAAAAAAGAATACGTTTGTCTTCGAGTTGGAGACACAGCACACACACACACCAAGAAATAATATCTGGAGTGTGTTTGGGGGAGGGAGGGGACATTGTCTAAGGGTCACAAGCCAGAATTTATATCTATATGGAGTTGGACAAGAAAAGAATTCATGTTTCTCTTCGAGTTGGGGACACAGCCGCCCCCCCCCCCCCCCAGGAATAATATCTGGAGTGTGTTTGGGGGAGGGAGGGCACATTGTCGAAGGGTCACAAGCCAGCTTTTATCTTTATATGGAGTTGGACAAAAAAAGAATATATGTTTGTCTTCGAGTGGGGGACCCAGCCCCCCCCCCCCCCCCGGAATAATATCTGGAGTGTGTTTTGGGGAGGGAGAGCACATTGTCGAAGGGGCACAAGCCAGCTTTTATCTTTATATGGAGTTGGACAAAAAAAGAATATATGTTTGTCTTCGAGTGGGGGACACAGCCACACCCCCCCCCCCCCCCCCCCCGCCCCCAGGAATAATATGTGACATTTTTCCCAGTGACATTTTGACCGTCGACATTTTGTCCATTGGCATTTTGACCGTTGACATTATGTCCTACATCCGCATATTATAGTGTTTCTAACTACACATGCTAGTAAGAATAATATCTGGAATGTGTTTGGGGGAGGGAGGGCACAGTGTCGAAGGGGCACAAGCCAGCTTTTATCTTTATATGGAGATGGACAAAAAAAGAATATATGTTTGTCTTCGAGTGGGGGACACAGCCACCCCCCCCCCCCACCCCCCTCACCCCGAATAATATCTGGAGTATGTTTGGGGGAGGGAGGGGACATTGTCTAAGGGTCACAAGCCAGCTTTTATGTTTATATGGAGTTGGACAAAAAAAGAATATATGTTTGTCTTCGAGTGGGGGACACAGCCACCCCCCCCCCCCCCCCGCCCCCAGGAATAATATGTGGAGTGTGTTTGGGGGAGGGAGGGCACATTGTCGAAGGGGCACAAGCCAGCTTTTATCTTTATATGGAGTTGGACAAAAAAAGAATATGTTTCTCTTCGAGTGGGGGACACAGCCCCCCCCCCCCCCTCCGGAATAATATCTGGAGTGGGTTTTGGGAAGGGAGGCACATTGTCGAAGGGTCACAAGCCAGCTTTTATCTTTATACGAGTTGGACAAAAAAAGAATATATGTTTGTCTTCCAGTGGGGGACACAGCCGCAGGGTTTTGGGAAGGGAGGGCACATTGTCGAAGGGGCACAAGCCAGCTTTTGTCTTTATATGGAGTTGGACAAAAAAAGAATACGTTTGTCTTCGAGTGGGGGACACAGCCACACACACACACACACACACACACACACACACACTCCAGGAATAATATCTGGAGTGTGTTTGGGGGAGGGAGGGCACATTGTCTAAGGGTCACAAGCCAGCTTTTATGTTTATATGGAGTTGGACAAAAAAAGAATATATGTTTGTCTTCGAGTGGGGGACACAGCCCCCCCCCCCCCCCCCACATCGGAATAATATCCTGAGTGTGTTTGGGGGAGGGAGGGCACATTGTCGAAGGGTCACAAGCCAGCTTTTATCTTTATATGGAGTTGGACAAAAAAAGAATATATGTTTGTCTTCGAGTGGGGGACACAGCCCACCCCCCACCCTCCGGAATAATATCTGGAGTGTGTTTGGGGGAGGGAGGGCACATTGTCGAAGGGGCACAAGCCAGCTTTTATATCTATATGGAGTTGGACAAGAAAAGAATACACAAAAAAAAGAATACATGTTTGTCTTCGAGTGGGGGATACAGGCCCCCCCCCTCTCCCCCCCTCCGGGAATAATATCTGGAGTGTGTTTGGGGGAGGGAGGGAGGGCAAATCGTCGAAAGGGCATAAGCCAACTTTCATCTCTATATGGAGTCCACAACACGCCGACCACATGTAATTGTGGAGCTAATTTTAATTAGATTGATCGCATGTGGGCTTTTATTTGGTATTGTACAACAAAACAATTTGTGTTTCAGTACTCAAAATGTTCCCGAAATAGGATTTTAATTAAACTACCAGTGAACATCGTTCTCACAGTTATTGAATCCGACATGTATTAGTCGTGGCTTGTTGCCTTCGCAGTATTCCCCAAGCTCCTCCCAGGAGCATTTCTTGTAACAACACTCTTCCATAATGCTTCCTCCGTGACACCAGGTAAACTCTTCCCGTTTATTCAGAAACAATTTTGAATAATGCTTCTCAAGAAAAGGTGTCCGCTTTCGCTCCTTTAAATCTGAGAAGAAAAAGAAGAAGAAGAAGAAAAAGACGTTAAGACAATTTCCGTTTTTAAAACTGATGACTCATTTTGAACATCACTTGTAAATTAAGGTTGTCGGACAAGATTACTATGGCACTAAAGAAGTCGGGCTTTTGGCGTCTGTTATATGATTTAATTTGTGAAATCGTTGAATTAGGTCCGAAATATTACGGCGACTTGGACTTCTACTGCTAATAACTCGTCGACATGAGCCGAGTGGCGGCGAAGAAAACGTTCATTTCGCCTGCTAGATTAGGGCCTAGAACTTGTCCGCCTGGACCGGCTTTGGTGGCGTCATGGTTAGACTATCGGTCTACAGGCTGGTAGGTACTGGGTTCGAATCCCAGTCGAGGCATAGGATTTTTAATCCAGATACCGACTCCAAATCCTGAGTGCACCGCAAAGCTCAATGGGTAGGTGTAAACCACTTGCACCGACCAGTGATCCATAACTGGTTCAACAAAGGCCATGGTGTGTGCTATCCTGCCTGTGGGAAGCGCAAATAAAGATCCCTTGTTGCCTGTCGTAAAAGAGTAGCCTATGTGGCGACAGCGGGTTTCCTCTAAAAAAACGTCCAATAGCTGATGATAAGATAAAAATCAATTTGCTCTAGTGGCATCGTTAAATAAAACAAACTTTACTTTACTTTGTCCGACTGATTCCTATGAACATCACTGCAGAGAAGAGCAATAGTTTGCGTGTGTGCGTGTGTGTGCGTGTGTGTGCGTGTGTGTGTGTGTGTGAGCGCGCGCATGTGCGTATATATGTATGCTGTTATTTATTTATTTATTTATGTTATGTTGTTGCTGCAGGCCCTTAGCAACGATATCTGGTTTGGAGGGGAGGTAGGGTCTCTAGTAAAGGGATCACAGCCTCGGCTGAAGGGGTGTGTCTGCTTTTGTACCCCGAGTTGTAATAAATTACCCAAATTGTAATCCCTTAAAAAGTGCCCTGATTCCATTTTAACTTATTTTTGTGCTTGTATCCAATTACTGTTCAAGCATGCTGTCCTGGGCTCACATACACACACACACACACACACACACACACCTCAGTTATCAGTTGTTAGTTGGTTAGTGGTTAGTGAGAAAAAAGAGGGGGTAGTGGCCTTACCCATTGAGCCCTTAAGAATTCATTCTGGGTTTGAGCAGGTACCAGGCTGCGAACCCGGTACCTTCCAGCCTGTTGTCCGGTGGCTTAACCACTGCGCCACCAAGGCCGGTAAGTGCCCTGAACTGTAATAACCAGAGCCGTCTCGAATTGTAATAACACACAACCATATTTAATTTGAAGCTGTTGGTTACACACCCATTACACACACTTAGGCTTCGTATTTAGATAATCAGCAAACAGGTCTATTATATTAACATATATCACAACTTTTGATTCACAAGCTGTGGAGCACACTATGAACTCGCGGAATGGACCAATTGATAAAAGAAGGAAATGTTTTATTTAACGACGCTCCCGAGGAAACCCGCTGTCGCCACTTCATGGGCTACTCTTTTCAATTAGCAGCAAGGGATCTTTTATATGTACCATCCCACAGACAGGATAGCCTTGTTACATCAGTTGTGGAGCACTGTCTGGAACGAGAAATAGCCCAATGGGTCCACCGATGGGGATCGATCCTAGCGATCAAGCGAACGCTACGTCCCGCCCCGGACCAATTGATAAGGACCTCGACTCGTTAGTATAGGGCCGCAGACCCCCACCCCCACCCACCCACCCAAATCCTACTCTATATAGAGAAAGGTAAAAATATTGATTTGAATAATCAGTATTACAAATCAGGATAATTTTTATTACAATGCAAGTCAGTATTACAAATCAGGACCATTTTTATTACAATGCAAGTCAGTATTACAAATCAGGACAATTTGTATTGCAAATCAAGTCAGTATTATAAATCGGGGCAGATTTTATTACAATTAAAGTTGGGTATTACAACTGAAGTAATTTATTACAATTCAGGGCATCACAGGAACACAAGTCATATTTTATCTTTATTTATACAGAGTAAAAGTTAAATTTTGTTTTATTGACGTAGAAAAGTATTGATTTAATGTGCGCCCCACGGCTATTGGATGTCAAACATCTGGCAATTTTGACATATAGTCTTAGAGAGGAAACCTGCTACATTTTCCCATTTATAGCAATGGAGCTTTTATATGCACCATCCCACAAACAGGATAGCACATACCACAGTCTTTGATATACCAGTCATGGTGCATTGGCTGAAACAAGAAATAGACCAATGGGCCCAACCACGGAGATCAATCCTAGACCGACTGCGCATCAGTCAAGCGTTTTACCACTGGGCTACGTTCCGCCCTTTCGTATAGAGTAGGACAACGAAACACGCACATGTCAACTCCATCGTGACAGTTGGTAGTCCGAACCGAGCACTAGTCGACAACATCTTAACAATGGCAGCAATGTCATGTCATGTCATAGGGTTTTACGTGCACATTCAGAACAAGCTGTTGTAGCGCACGCCTGTCGTGGGCATAAGTGCCAGCCTTTGCCGGCTCCTCCGTCTATGACAGGAAAGGTGGGGGGAGGGGAGAGGAGGGACCGCCTGCACTGGCAGGTGCAAGGGAGCACCAGCAGCCCGATCAAATCGGTAGCAGGCGGGTGGGGGTGGTGGTGGTGCTATGGAATTTGAATGGAGCAGTTAAATGCCAAAGAGAAAAGGGTGCGCAATTTTGATTGAGGGAATTTGGCGCAATTTTGAACGGTCGGTCGAAAGATAAATGACCGAGCTAATATAGGTTTTGATATTAGTGAATCGAGAGTAGCTCGTTAATTTTAGACCTTTACGATGCTGTGGTGTCTCCCTAGGTTGCCCATAGGGCCCTTATAAAGGGCCTGACCGCCTCTGGTCGAGGTCACCCGCCTGCTACCGATTTGATCGGGCTGCTGGTGCTCCCTTGCACCTGCCAGTATTCCCTCGGCATAATCCCGAATGTTTTCAATTTTTTAAAGTAAGGTTTTGATCAGTCGAATGAAAGGTCAACTGGACATGAGCTCCAACGGGGTGCTATTAAATCCACAGGTAATAGTAATTAACCAGTGGAGCTAATTTTAATTGGATTGTAACACGTGCACAGCACCATTGAGGCAAAGGTGGTTTTGTACGTGCCACTGGTCACGCGACTACAATAGCACTTGTGTTTTCATCGATACTTGCTCACAGTAGACTGACACAACGAAAATACACATTAAAACAATATTTGTTATGCCCTGTTTCGATGACACGACTCACACATGTGCTGCATGATCGTGCCGTCGGCATGTTGCACGCGGGAATGTCAGTAGCTGACGTTTCAAGGGCTTTGGGTTGCAGTCGACGGGCAGTTTATGATCTGTGGACACGAGTACAACAAACGGGCACCACAGCTGATCACCCCCGACCGGGTAGACCACGTGTGACGTTACAGGCAGATGACCGTCATATTGTGTTATATCACCTCCGCAACCGTTTCATGATAGCTAAAGCAACCAGTAATGAACTTTTCAGACGTCGGGTGTCGAAATCGGCTGCGAACCGCTCACCTCCACACACGGCGCCCATATGTTGGAACCATTTTGACCCAATTTCATCGACGTTAACGTCAACTGTGGGCACAACGCCACTTGCGATGGACTCGGAGGGAATGGAATAGAGTCTTGCTTAGCAATGAATCAAGATTTACGGATGGCAGGCAGAGGGTTTGGAGACGACGTGGTGAACGTCATGTGTCAGTGAAGTTGACAGATTCAGAGGCGGAAGTGTAATGGTTTAGGGTGCTTTCTGTGGAAATGGCTGTTCTCAAATTAATCCGTGTCATCCGTGGCAACCTCAACGTTGCTGCATACCGCGACCAGGTGCTGGCCCAGGAACTTGTGCGCTTCATGACTGCTCATGGTCCAGGCCTGATCTTTCAGCATGACAACGCCAGACCCTACACGGCCATCTTGACAAGGAATTATCTGAGGAACGCGGGCATCAATATCAGGGATTGGCCTTCAAGGTCGCCCGACCTGAATCCTATCGAGAACATCTGGGATGTGCTGGGAAGTTGCCTGCGCACTCTCGGGAACCCTACACAGACTTTGCAGGAACTTGGTGACTCATTAGTGGAACAATGGCGTCGTATCCCAAATGCAGTCTTTACACACATGAGGCAGTTGATGAGGAGGCGTTGCCTTGCAGTTGTGGGTATACATGGAGGGCATACGCGCTACTGAACCTATGATTTGATCAGACGACCCTGCTTGTGAATTACCATTTTGACTGTTTGTGGTTTTGACGAATGCCGTAGGTGCATCGAACAGATTTTTAACTCGACATTTATTCCTATTCTTTCTTTGGACGTCATACAATAAAACTAAAATACCTTGTTTAACACGTTCTTCTGTCATATTTGCTAATTAGCCAAGATGAAACGATTGTGAAGTTTTTAATTTGACTCACTTATATAACCAATCACACATTCGAAGAAGTTTGCTGGCGTGGCAGTCTATTTTTAGATTAAAAAATCATTTATGACGCGCATCCGTCTAAATATAGACTAGTTATCCGACTGTCTGTGACCGAGCCGGACTAGACCATTACAGAGAAGGGGTGTAATCATACAAACTTTACCTGTGCACTACAGGACAATACTGCTGCACGTTGGCACTCGGAGTTAATTGTTTGTGTAACGGGCATTTTAATCTGTACATAATGTTTTATTTTGTTTATTTCAGTTTACAATTAGTTTGTTCTTTCTTTCAGACTGACATGCAAACTGAAATAATTATAGTTCACCTGACTCTTGCACACACTTCACCATCGTTCGCCAAAATATTTACACTGATAGCTCGGCAAGTATCTCAGGAATCCTCAAGCTTTTCCATTAGGAATGAAATTTAAACGATTTAAAAACATGAAAACTGACGGTGGAAAAATCAGTCAGAAAAATATAACAACTATTTTCGGGTAGAAATGAGAAATGAGCGAACTGGCTCGCTATCGCCGTTTTATTAAAAGCCAGCGTTAAAACGTTACTTAACCATTGGATTTCGAAGTATGTCGGAAACTAATTTCAATATATAACATTTTATATAAAATTCGTTTCAAGACGAAAAAAAAAAACCGTGATTGTATAGCCATAAAATATGTTTATACTAGTATACAATCCAGAGTTTATTACTGAACGAGTTATTGGCAGTAGAAGTTGAAGTCGCCGTAATATTTTGGACCTAATTCAACGATTTCAAAAATTAAATCATATAACATATGATTATTACTGAACTTCATATATTTTTAGAATTTGTATGCTCCCGAATAACACTATAAAAGGCGAAGTGTGATTGGTCGATATTTAAATTTTTATTTATAGATGAAATGTCACCTGGAGATGGGAGTCCATGCAATGCTGTTAGATCTACTGGTAGACCAGTAGAGCTAATTTTAATCAGATTGCACGTACTAGTATTATGGATCGGGTCACGTGGGTTGTGGAGGGTTTCAAATGGAGTGCCGACATTGCCATTACAATATTTATTCCTGAAAAATACCTGCTTTCAACACTCATTGACTTTATTCAAATTTTAAACTGTGAAGTTTTTAATTTGACTCAGTATAAATGTGAGTATGTTGGTTGTAAACAATATATTAGTTTCATCTTGGCTAAAAATGTATGCAATTTTATTTCATCTATTACCACTGTGTTAAGTAGCCTTGTACTTGGAACATGTATAGGGTACCTCAAATTTGAAATTTTAAAAGTACTCAAATTTTTGGCGTATCTAGGGGTGTTGTAAAAACAATTGGTTATACCGAAAATGAGCCATGAAAGGTACCATTTTCATCAGTTAATATTTTGAGGTAGGGGTTGTAGCACTGATATTTATGGGTCATAGTTTGGTTGATATATTGCATATAGTGTTTTTAAACACAAACGTTAACATGGTCGCCTATGGGATTTTATTTGATATAGTCATACCTGCACGGTGTATTTGACTGTATGGATCTAGTTCGCAAGCTAGATGCCAGCGGTTCAGTATCAATTGACGGCTGCGTCCTCTGGGACAGTCAGTGTGCCACACGTTGAATACTTCAGTGCCGACCAGCTCTTTGAATCTGTTAAAAGTTACAGTTATATATTAGTATAGTATAGTGTAGTATATATAGTATAGTATAGTATAGTATAGTATAGTATAGTATAGTATAGTATAGTATATGTAGTGTAGTGTAGTGTAGTGTAGTGTAGTGTAGTGTAGTGTAGTGTAGTGTAGTGTAGTATAGTATAGTATATATATAGTATAGTGTAGTATAGTATAGTATAGTATAGTGCTACATATTATAACGTCATGTACAAATATAAAATACAAGCTCAGATGCACTTTAAAAAAAAAAAAAAAAACGTGTGTTCGCAATCAACGGGGATCGTCAAAAGTAGGCCTATACGCTGGATTCGTCGTCATTGTTCGGCAAGGGCCGGGATTTAGCTCAGTGGGTTGAGTGATCGCTTGAGGTGCTTGCGTCGCAGGATCGAACCACCTCGGTGGATCCATTCATCTGATTGTGGGGGGTTTTCTAGTTCCAACCGGTGCATCACAACTAGACAAAGGCCGAGGTATGTGTTTTCTTGTATGTGGGAAAGTGCATATAAAAGATTCCTTTCTGTATTTGAAAAAAATGAAGCGGGTTTCCTCAGCTAAATCCCCCCTCCCCCCAATCTATAGGTAGCACTATAGCATAACTATAGCCGGATAACTTCAGGCCGAGTCAAAATTAGAGATTTACGTAACTTTAAATAACAGTTAACAGAGGGGGGAGGGGGCAGGGGCTATTGTTATAATTTATATATATATATATATATATTAATTTTCATTTTTTTTTACGATCCACCTCCAAATCCCCCCCCCCCCAAAGTTCCCTTGACATTACACCTCATGTCACTGCCCCCCCCCCCCCCCAATGGATTTTCTGGATCAGCCACTGGTTAATACTAGGTCAAGTTTTGCCATTGGAGACAGTTATTGTTGTCAAACATTGTTTTTCGTCTCGGCAGTAAATGTATGTAATTGTATTTCATCCAGTACCACCGTGAGAAGTACCCTTATGCTTGACACACGTATGATGTACCATGGTACAGTTAAGTAATACAACTGTGTGCTAAAATACGGGTGTTGTAACAACATCCTGTTATATAGAAAATGAAATATTTATTGAGTTAATATAGTATTCATATTTATGGGTCATATATTACATACAATATATTATCCACTTACGTTAACATTGTAGCCTATGACATTCTAATTAGTATAGTGCAACCGTTAACAGTTTTCTAATGTTATAGCTATCAACATTGGGGTGGAACGCGAAGAATTATGAAATATAACAAGTTATGTGATGGTTTTATTATTCATTATATTCATTTTATCTATATTTTTCCGTCGCCATCTTGAATTCAGTATGGCGGACTTTCGTGATCCACAATGCAAGACCAATTTTTGTTTCAGTAGTGGAGCACAGTGAGCTAATATCCAAAGTTACACTGATGGCATATAAAAGTACATGCATGCGGTAGTTCAGCTAGTTGAGTATTATGCTAAAACACGTTATTTCAAAATTTTCTTTAAAATTTAAAGCAATGCAGATTTACATAAATATAAAATCCTTGTAATATATTTTACAGGGCATGATATACAGCAACATAAAACAAACTGTATTCAAATCAGCCTTGTAGATTTATATATTTTTGAAAATCGCTCTTGTTATCCCAAAATGACATTTTTACACCAAATTAATTTATTAGTTCTTTTGATATTTTGTTTAGCTACTTTTATAGAACATTTTGGTACCAAAAGTAATGGTGCTTCTATTTATTGTATGTCAAAACGTATATTAACTCCAGTTACTGATTTAAACGTTAGGACTCAAATTTCACTCACATGCACTTGAGGGTGGGGTCACAATTTGATCTGTAGCATCCAAAGGCAAAAGCGTTGACGTCAGTATCGTTACTTTTTATAAACTAGACAAGTTCCCGGTTCAGAAAGTAAAATTATACAAAAGTACATCTTTCCGGACACTCTTTTTTTTTCCATTTTTATTGGCTCTGGTCCCCTGACTAAATCAGGTTTTTGGTTTGTTTGTTTTGTTTGTTTGTTTTGTTGGGGTTATTATTTTTTTTTACATATATAATAATTTTATAAGAAACTAAATGAAACAAAACCCTGATCTAGGCATTTTTCTCGGAGAAATTACTGCACAACAGACAGCCATCCAGACAAATCCCAGGTAGGCGAAACGTTGGCAAACACTCGAGAAGTTGACATCTGAAACGAAAATGAAATATTCATATTCCTATGATAATGACAGATCTGTCATGCGGTGAACACATTTCTCTCGATTATGCATTTTTTTAACGTATATATTTGACAACAAATATTTTATATATATATATATATATATATATATATATATAGTGAAACCCCTCAAAACCGGACTCCCAGTTAACCGAAATTCCCTCAAAACCGGACGTTTTACACGGTCCCCTGATTTGCGTATCTTTTAACACTAAAATTTACCTCTAAACCGGAAGCCTCTCTAAACTGCACCGAACGAAATTATCCAGTCCCTTTGTGTTCGTTTAATGCAAATTTTACCTCAGAAAACCGGACGGTCACACCGACGTCAATCATTACTGCATTTCTTATACTTTGAATACCCACTCAGCCGATGACGTGAATGGGTACGCAGAGCTAATTACATGTGCGCATGCTCCAATGTCACTGTTGTGCAGTTGACAAATACCAATTAAGGGATTAATTAACAGCTTTGAAACCTTTGATGTTTAAATAACTGGAGGAAACACGTGTACTTCCTTTATTCGGAGCACTTACGAATTTGATTGAGCTCTTTTTCATAGCCACCATGTACGTCTCACAATTACCGCAATGAACGGCAAAGTAACTCAGAATTTAATTAATTTTTCCAATTGTTTGAATCCTTTTTCTTTCTTTTTGTTTTTGTTGTTGTTGTTTTTTATCTTTGCAAACTTTATTTAACAAAATAAAGAGTAACCAAGAGTAAAATTATTGGGCTTGGTTTGATGAAAATTTTGTCAATAGAGTTTCATTTTAGTATTTACTTTAGACATGTCGGAACGTCTAGCGAAACGCCGCCATATTGAATTATCGCTTGATGATAAACTTAAAATAATTCGAAAATTCGAAATTGTACCTGGGTTTTTTTTTGGCAATTTTATTAGTTACTATATCAGTAGAGAACACCAACCAACAAACGGTTTACCTCAATACCGAAACCTCTGTAAACCCGATACCCCTCAAAACCGGACTTTTCCCTTGGTCCCATGGCTGTCGGGTTTTGATGGGAAATATATATAGGTTAGTACTAGAGTGTTTTTCGGTATCGTCAATACCATATATTAAGAACACAAATTGTATTATGCGAGCCTCTGACGAGCATAATACATTATTTGTATTCCTAATATATGATATTGACGATACCGAAACACACGAGGGTAATAATCTCTGTATCATATAATCTCAAGCTTAATACAACGTGCACATGCAACTTTAATTGCAGTCCGCCATTACTAGATATTCAAATGACGTAAGAATATTTGGTGCGGTGTCTTTTTGAATGGAAATGACGTCAAGCTTGAATGACGTCATTTTGGATGTCTTACATCAAAATAAACTTGTGCATAACGTTTTTTTGTTTTCTGAACGCTGGACAGCTTTCAGTGTAAAATTGCTATTGAAATGTTTTTTATTTGATGACTATGAATGCATTATTATGGAGTGTCACCCTAGTACGTTTGCTTAAATGGCAATAAAACTAGTGCCGTGACCTCGATTAATTTACATATATACCATGGGCGGATCCAGGAAATATTTTTAGGGGGGGACCAAAAAAGAAGGGCACATTGACTCGTCAAAAGGGCACCTTACTACAAGTTTTGATATTACAATTAATATGAATTCCTACAGTTCTACGTCATAATATACTAGCAATAATGAAGTAAATTGGCGTCACTCGCGTTAGAACCTCAATAGGGCCCCATTGAGACTCAATAACACAGACACATATCTGCAAGCTTGCGCATGTACACGAAAATCTTGATTTCATTTATCTACAATATAATTATTGTTTACTTAAAAAAAAAAAAATTCTACAAACAAAAAGGGCACTTGGACATTTTGAGGGCACTTGAACAATTTTGGGGGGGGACGCGTCCCCCTGGTCCCCCCCCCCCCCCCTTGGATCCGCCCATGTATACATCCTACATTTTCAGTGCAAAGTATGTGATATTTTTTAGATCGCACACTTTAAGAATTTGATCACTTTGCAAATTACATGTAAATTAATCGAGGTTATGGCACAAAGTTTATTAACATTTAAGCAAACGTACTAGGGTAACACTAGGATGATACTCCATAACTGACCTAGTGCCGCGACCTCGATTAATTTACATCTAATTTGCAAAGTTATCAAATTCTTAAAAAGAAATTCCTGAGTTTGCTGCATTGTAAGATGTTTTTGACTAATAAAATATTTCTGTGATTAAATTTACATATTAAATATATTTTCTTGTCTAGAATATCAATGTCTGTATATTCAATGTCTTTCTGTTCGTCTTAATATTTGCAAGGAACCCAAACTGGATTTTGTCTTGAAATAATTTCGTACGTACGAAAAACATTATATTTTAGGAAATAAAATGAAATTTAACTAAGTACAAATAATAGAACGATCAAAACACGTTTAATATACAGCCACTAATATTTTATGAATAAAAATGTATTTGATATGTAATTGCAATCGTTAAAAAGTCTATGTTAGTCGATAACATCTTAAAAGTTGCAACAAACTCAGGAATGTCCCTTTAAGACTCTGGTATGGTACAATAATATTAATTATATCAACAGTGCACTAGATATAAGACACCGGTATTTGTCAATCATATAAATTATATCAACAGTGCACTAGAAATAACACTGGTATGGTACAATAATATAAATTACATCAACAGTGCAATAAAAATAACACTGAAATAGTACATAGCATTACTCTTCAAAAAAAGTAGGGACCTGAAATATTAATGTTAATATCAACTATTAGACCGAACATACGTTTTGACCACAGACATCCTAGTAAAGAACGTTCAGGTCTGTTTATCAACACACCGAAACACATTCCATAATTTGCACATGCATCACGCAGTTGCCCCGTACACGTGCGTGGGGTGTCATTCTTGATTTTGACAATTTTCAGAAAGGTCGATTAATCACTGTGGAACATTATTTCTGTCAATCTTTTTCATTCTGTTGATCATACAGTTGTTATTGTTTTGGGTTTTTTAGTCATTTTTATTGTTTGAATTTGCGATTTACTGATAAAAAACGTCAACTTTCAAATTTCACTTCTGACCCCAATCGTCCTTCAAGATCGGTTCTAATGTTTGCTCAATTAATTCACTCTTATTATATAACCATTCCCCACAGCTAATATACTTTACAATTTTGGCAATTGTAAATTCTTACTAGACTTCCCCTATTTTTTTTGAAGAGTACATGTATATATACTTTTTCTTACACACCCGTTGGTGAGAACATCATTCGTTATTTTTGATAACACATACTTGTTAACACATGTACGTTTGTTAACAGTTTCAAGACATACGACTGGCTGCTCCTAGGTGATGACCAGGTCACCAATGAAAAATCAGCACGATCGAAGTCGATATACACTGTGATGTATAGTCAACCTGACAATTATTTGTCTGTGATGCGTAAGTTAGCTACAAGCGAAAGAGCTGTAAATAACTTTTAGTCGAAAAAGATGTTAAACTTTGCTTAAAACCTGATTTTTTAGGATATGTAAGAAATAGAATAATACATTCGTGTCCGAATAATACACTCGTTGCTTAAAAACGTATCCAACTCGCTTTCGCTCGTTAGATATACTAGTATTTTAAAACAATTCGATAAATGGTATCTAACGACCACTCATGGAGTATTCTCTATATCAACAATGCAACAGAAATAAGCACTGGTATGGTACAATAATATAAACTATATGAATAGTACACAAACAATACGACATTAGTATGGTTCAACAATATAAACTATATTAATAGTGCAACAGAAATAAGCACTGGTATGGTACAATAATATAAACTATATGAATAATACACAAACAATACGACACTAGTATGGTTCAACAATATAAACTATATTAAAAGTGCAACAGAAATAAGATACTGGTATGGTACAATAATATAAACTATATGAATAATACACAAACAATACGACACTAGTATGGTTCAACAATATAAACTATATTAATAGTGCAACAGAAATAAGATACTGGTATGGTACAATAATATAAACTATATGAATAATACACAAACAATACGACACTAGTATGGTTCAACAATATAAACTATATTAATAGTGCAACAGAAATAAGCACTGGTATGGTACAATAATATAAACTATATGAATAATACACAAACAATACGACACTAGTATGGTTCAACAATATAAACTATATTAAAAGTGCAACAGAAATAAGATACTGGTATGGTACAATAATATCAACTATATGAATAATACACAAACAATATGACACTAGTATGATTCAACAATATAAACTATATTAATAGTGCAACATAAATAAGATATATTAATAGTGCAACAGAAATAAGATACTGGTATGGTACAATAATATAAACTATATGAATAATACACAAACAATACGACACTAGTATGGTTCAACAATATAAACTATATTAATAGTGCAACAGAAATAAGATACTGGTATGGTACAATGAAATAAGCTATATCAACAGTGCGCTAGAGATAAAGCACTGGTATGGTTCAATAAATATAAATTATATCAACAGTGCACTAGAAATAACACTGGTATGGTACAATAATATAAACTTTATCATCCCTCCTTTGTGATCTTTCAATGTTCCTCGGATCACAGTGCACCAGAAATAAAACATTGGTATGGTACAATAATATAATCTATATGAATAGTACATTAGAAAAAAGACACTGGTGTGGTACAATGATATAATCTGTGTTAATAGTACACTAGAAATAAGACAACTGTGTGGTACAATAATATAAACTACAATTTATATCCCTGTTCAAACTACATGTAGATAGGGAGACACCACAGCATCGTAAAGGTCTAAAATTAACGAGCTACTCTCGATTCACTAATATCAAAACCTATATTAGCTCGGCCATTTACCTTTCGACCGACCGTTCAAAATTGCGCCAAATTCCCTCAATCAAAATTGCGCACCCTTTTCTCTTTGGCATTTAACTGCTCCATTCAAATTCCATAGCACCACCACCACCCCCACCCGCCTGCTGCCGATTTGATCGGGCTGCTGGTGCTCCCTTGCACCTGCCAGTGCAGGCGGTCCCTCCTCTCCCCGCCCCTCACCTTTCCTGTCATGACATGACAGTGCACTAGAAATAGCATTGGTATGGTACAATAATATAAACTTTATCATCCCTTCTTTGTGACCTTTCAATGTTCCTCAGATCACAGTGCACCAGAAATAAAACATTGGTATGGTACAATAATATAATTTATACGAATAGTACATTAGATTTTAAATATTTTAAATATACATTACAGTCCCCCACCCGTGACACGCCATGCTTCAATATATCATAGATAGTGTCTGTTATCGTCAGTATTTACCTTAATATATGTACATTTAAAATATACATTATAGTCCTCCCCCCCCCCCCCCCACCCCACCCCCATGACACGCCATGCTTCAATATATCATAGATAGTGTCTGTTATCGTCAGTATTTAACTTAATATATGTACATTTTAAATTTTTTGAATATATTACATAGGTTGTTTTTTCTCGTGACGCACTATTTTTCGATTTATGTTAACTGGTATCGCTTATCTGTATTCACCATAATATTTCAGAATATTTATCTATCTGCAAGTTTTTCACTTTTAGCTTATGTATAATTAGTCTATAATACAACATGTTATGCAATACTGCTGAAAATCTACCGAAAATCTACGTAACGGTACTGAAAACGATGAACCACCATATTTTTCTTCCACGGTTCGTTGTTTTTGAGATTTCTGTTATAAAATGCACTTTCTTAATTACTTCTTAGAGAGATATCCTTTCCCTAGAATTGTTGTGTCCATGAACTACTGAGGGCATTCAAAAGCTTTATGGGTAGACATCTGTAGGCGGCCATATATAATCTACTAAATACGATGCAATCACTGACCAAAATGATTATAGCCATATTTTGAACTTACATGTATGCATACGTTTTCATCTCTTCGGTGAAACTCTTGCACACTTATTATTATTATTATTATTATTATTATTGTCATCGTTTTAGATGAAGTGACAGACTTGACAGCTGTAGTGGCAGTACCAATGACGGGTGCCAGCGGTGGAGCAGGATATGCTCACCTTTCGTGAACATCTAATATAATTATTGTTATGCCAGTGATTCATGAGTGCGTGTCATCACAGCTGTACTTATTCTAATGAGCTCTGTCCGGTACTAGCTTTAATTTAGTAGAAGTGACAGTCCTCTTTCTGGCGATGCAAGAGCGATGAAATCTTCAGTAATGGAGTGGCTGCCCTCCTGTAGACGAATGAATGAATAGATGAATGAATGAATGTTTAACGACACCCCATTACGAAAAATACATCGGCTATTGGGTGTCTAAAAATTTAACGGTTAAATTAAAACACAGTGTGTAAAAAAAAACACTGTGCAAAAAATACAAATATCACAAATAGGTAAAATTAAATTTACAATAAAATTCAGTATGAGAAGAAATTGCAACAAAACTTCAGGATTATATCAAAATGATCCTATGGACGAGGCATGTGATATAGAGATTCATGGAATCATCCACTATTTTGCCAAACGCACCATTTGACTCTGAACTGAACTTTATTTACACTCTGGCTGTAATTCAACGGCATATGAGGTACATTAAAAAAATATAATTAAATAAATAAATAAATGGCAAGATGGCACATTCATCATAATAATGCACATCAGATATACAAAGGTATATATATTTTTAAAATTTAAAAAAAAAAAAAAAAGTGTATATCTATGGGTTCATACTTGCATTTGAGGACATACATTGCATATACAAATAAAATGAAATTGTAAAAACATAGATTTCAGCCATGTGACTTAAGAATATGCATAATTTGTTTACAGAAAACTGCTAGCTTTCTGAGAATACCAGGGATTTTTACTGTCAAATAGCATTCTAAATTTGTAAACATCTGGGCCAGTCTAGACCAAATGTGACAAGCAAGTCTTTTTCTTTCATCTTTAAAAAAAGGACAACTCGTTATATAATGAAATTCATCAACAATTTCGTTATTTGTACATATAAAGGATATTCTATTTGTTAAAGTTTTTTCCATCTGCCTTTTTCAGTAGGAAGATAATGATTCGAGAGTCGAAAATGTAATAATGGTAACTACAATATTTTTTCTCTAAATTGGTTAAATATGTCTCGAACACAATATTTGATTTAAACAGTCTGCAACAAAATGCTTTAGATGAGTTAACAATGTCATTGTGCCATGTTTGTAAGAACTGATCCTGTAATCTTAAAACAATTCGTTGTTTTAATAGATTTATATCTGGTAGCTGGTTACACTGTGCACCGGCCTCGGTGGCGTCGTGGTTAGGCCATCGGTCTACAGGCTGGTAGGTACTGGGTTCGGATCCCAGTCGAAGCATGGAATTTTTAATCCAGATACCGACTCCAAACTTTGAGTGAGTGCTCCGCAAGGCTCAGTGGGTAGGTGTAAACCATTTGCACCGATCAGTGATCTATAACTGGTTCAACAAAGGCCATGGTTTGTGCTATCCTGCCTGTGGGAAGCGCAAATAAAAGATCCCTTGCTGCTAATCGGAAAGAGTAGCCCATGTAGTGGTGACAGCGGGTTTCCTCTCAAACTCTGTGTGGTCCTTAACCATATATCTGACGCCATATAACCGTAAATAAAATGTGTTGAGTGCGTCGTTAAATAAAACATTTCTTTCTTTTGGTTATATTGTGCAGTCCATACATTACTATATCCACCGTCATCCAAGACAGATTTGATAAACTTTAACCATTTATGATCACATATTCCATTATTATAATCATTCAACAATAATTCATATATACTGAACAGCATTGAAAACGCACCAAGAAATGTTTGGATTTTGTAAAGAATACCTGACCAATAAATGTTTTTATTGTGAACAGCAATAGATGGATGATTGATAATGACAACAAACAAAAAAGGATGCACAATCATTGATTTGTTTTAATTCATCTACGTATGAAAGACACGTGGGGTCACAATAAAAAGTCAGTAGTGCGTATGTCCACCATCTTGAGCAACACAAGTCATGTAACGTCTCCTCATCGACCCGATAAGTCTGCAAATAGTGTTCTTGGGGATAGCATTCCACTCCTGCTGTAGTGCGTTTTCCACTTCTCTAAGGTTATTCATTTGTGGACGACGTGAGATGCGTTGACCAAGGTAATCCCAAAGATGTTCTATTGGCGATAAATCAGGGGACAGTGCTGGTCATTCAAGCGAAGGGATATTACTGTTCGCTAGATACGGTGTTGTAACACGTGCTGTGTGCGCTCGGGCGTTGTCTTGCTGAAATGTGTGCATATTCCGATGCTGATGAAAGACGGGAATGATGTGATTTTGCAAGACGTTATCCTGGTAGTAAATGGCATTCATTATGCCACGGCAAAGATGGGAGTGCTATTCATTGATGATAACTGATCCCGCCCCACACCATGACACTCCCTCCACCCCATCGATCCGTCTGGACAAGGCAGACATTGTGGTAATGTTCTCCACGCCTACGCCACACCTGCAACCGACCATCAGAATTCTTTAAATGGAAACGGGATTCGTCAGAGAATAGCACACCATGCCAACGTTGTAATATCCAATGACGATACCTTCCTGCCAAACGTCGGCGCTCATTTCGATGTAGATTAGTCAAGATAGGTCCAATATGTGGTCGTTGAGCACGCAGCCTAGCAGAGCGAAGACGGCGGCGCACAGTATCTGCGCTGATCCTCGTCGACCTTGAACAGTTTGTGCAGTCCTGGCAGCTGGCAGAATTCGATTACGAATATGGAGGCGAACAATATGGCGATCTTGTCGTGGTGTCGTAACACGTCGTTGGCCTGGACGTGGACGGTCCCTGGTGGTTCCTGTCTGCTGATATATCCTGTGGAGTCTAGTGATTGTTGAATGGTGGCATCCAAACCGCTGTGCGATGACTACTCGAAATGCCGACTTAAAGCATGCCTAAGGCACGTTCACGTTCCTCAGCTGTCAACTTTGCCATCACTTGTTTAACGTTCCCTCAAAGACTACTTCATAAATGAAAGTGACTTTTCAGAGACCATCATTTATAGCCCTAATCAGCATGATTTGCACATTCAATTCACGTTTCATGCTATGTATGCAATATGTTGTGTTTTGGCGTTGTGTTTCATGGAGTGTTCAGGCAATAATTTTTGTAAGTTATTCGTCGTCATGCATGGTCTATAAGGTAGTACGGTACTTTTTCATTGATACTTTTAATGCTAATATTTGACCCATTCACATTTGTTATCATCAACTGGTGGTGCGTTTTCAATGTTGTTCAGTATATCAAGAATGATAACTGTGTGTTTTCCAGTTATTACTTCAAACTAAAAAGTGATAATTCTTAATTTGACATTAAGGGAGACTGGGTAACGCCCCAGTTCTCCATATAACATATTCACAGGCGTTGACTTCTTAACTGACAACAGAAACTTCATGAATTTATTTTGTAACGTTTCTATGGGGTGAGTAAAACAATTAAATTGTTAAATCGTTAAATAGAATTATGCAAAAGTTGGGTTTACCCAAATATTTCCTTCTACGTTTAACGTAAACATGGAATGAAATTAATAGTAATCAAGTTTCTTGTCCAGTGTTTGTGTGAGGTCGTGATATTATAGGTATATATGTAGTATACTATATAAGAATGAAAACTGAAGAATAAAAATAAATACCTTTTGTAGCCATTTTATTCAGTTGAAGAAATTCTCCTGAAACAACGACCAATGCTAGATACGCTGTTCACTTTGCTTCCTAACCTGCACCAGTCTATATTCTGTGATCCGCTTGGCAAGTGAAATATTTATAATTGTATGTATTCATATAAAATTTAGATTACTGCAAAATACAAGTGTGACTGACAGCACATTGCGTTTGAATGGCATCTCCATATTGACCAAAAAATAATGATAGTTGATTTAATGACAACGTTAAAAGTGACATATTTTTCTGTTTATACATGTATATATTTATACAATGTATTTGTTTAAAAAAACAAAAAAACAAAAAAAACAACAACAACAAGCAAACCCACGCCACCTAACTGAACTACAAATTAATCGAAATTAATTGAAAAATTAACTTAAGAATATCAAATTGTAATATGTTGTCATTCAGCGTAGATAGTGATTTGCTCGAAATATATAAAATATCCATCACAAATCACTCGATTCCACACATAATGTTTGAGTAAATAACTCAAAATATTGAAAGTGTAGGTTTATATGCTAGCACGACGTGTAAATAAGACTCATTCAATTCGACTAAATTATTGGCTTACCAGGAGCGGCACGTAGCGATCGGTCTGGAATCAATCCCCGTCAGTCGACTCATTGGGCTATTTTTTTTTCGCAATCGGTGCACCATGACTGGTATATCAAAAGGCGCGGTATGTGCTATCCTGTCTGTAGGATGGTGGATATAAAATATCCCTTACTACTAATGGATATATGTAGCTGGTTTCCTCTCTAAGACTATATATCAAAAGGTTCCAACCAGTGCACCATCACTGGTATATCAAAGGCCGTGGTATGTGCTATCATGTCTGTACGATGGTACATATCAAAGATACCTTGCTACTAATGGGAAAATGTAGCAGGTTTTCTCTTTAATACTATATGTCAAAAATACCAAATGTTGATTCCAATAACCGATGATTAATAAATCAATGCGCTCTAGTGGTGTTGTTAAATAAAACAAACTGCATTTATTTCTTGTCTTACAATGTCGTAACAAATCTTATGAGATCGATGGATTCACAAAATCTGGCAAGTTGGCAGTCGCAAACGGGGGAGGGGGCAGGGGGGGTGCACAATATAAACTCGCATTTATTAAGTCTCTCCCCCCCCCCCCCCTCCCCCCTCACCCGATGCTGCCATCTTCCGACGCCTATGAGTCGACAGCCATCTTCTCCAGTCCTTTTCCTGAGCGTGTTTGGTGTCAGTGGGGAATGAATCTTTAGACTTGCGTATATTGTAGGCAGTAAGACAGGGTCGTTGGAGACAGGTGAGCTGCTAAAGACAGTGACCTTGTCGACAACATCAGCCCGACATAACGTTTTGGAATGTCCGTCGTAAATGAACGCGTCCAGTTCTCTAAAGATTCTCCAAAAAAAAAGAAGAAAAAAAAAGAGTATTATTAAATTAAATTATTTGGTTGAAGTTGAAGGTATTACATTTACATTTCGAAGCAAAAGTCAATAATTTAGGCGGCAAGATGCCGTTGTGCAATTTTGACATTGCACCTTTATTCCCCATTGCCATTGGGCTATTTCTCGCTCCATTCAGTACACCACGACTGGTATATCAAGGCCGTGGTATGTACTATCCTGTCTATGGGATAGTGCATATAAAATATCCCTTGCTATTAATGGAAAAATGTGGCGAGTATGGACTGGTAGGCATACTCAACGATATTTAATGCACATAATTGCTTAATAGGCCTATCAACAAGAATATTGGTATATTTAATTATAAAAATCGTCGTCTCAATAACGTCTTCGCGACCATGGTGCCGTCATGAAGGCGTGGTTATAATGGGGGCGTGGTACAAAGTAGTTCCTTATCCATCACTCGAGATTCGTCTAGTCAGAACACATCTCGGGTTACGCCCTTGATCATAACACCCGTCACTCAACGGCCGCAATAACCGTGGTCTAACTAGACGAATCTCTCGTAAAAGATGAGGTAACTATTACATAACGGGCGCAGCCATTTTGCTACGTTTCTGGTAGCAGACTACAGTTATTTGTGAATCTTTAGCTGAGATTTATGCATACTAGCCCATGCCATCCTAAAAGTGCCCACCTATGGTTTAAAAAAACAAAAAACAAAAACAGGTAGTTTTAGTCTCACGGAAATTACAAAAAGGGTTATAATTATAAAGGGGACTTATTTTAAATATTTTTAGTTAAATATTTCTGTTACTTTCATCATAATGTGTCGAAACTGCATGATTTGGGGTGCATTTTCACAACCGCGTGGCTCTCAATAAGGGAGGAAATGTTTTATTTAACGACGCACTCAACACATTTTATTTACGGTTATATGGCGTCAACATATGGTTATGGACCACACAGCGAGAGAGGAAGAAGGCAGGAAATGTTTTATTTAACGATGCACTCAACACATTTTATTTACGGTTATATGGCGTCAGACATATGGTTACGGACCACACAGATATTGAGAGAGAAAACCCTCTGTCGCCACTTCATGGGCTTCTCTTGTTCGATTAGCAGCAAGGGATCTTTTACATGCACGATCCCACAGACAGGATAACATATATCACGGTCTTTGATATACCAGTCGTGGTGCACTGGTTGGAGCGAGAAATAGCTCTCAATAAAGCAAAGCTAAGCCTCGCAGAAATCTACTAAACACTAGTTATATTGCAAAATAATCAACCGACGCACACATCTGAAACTAAACATAGTGATTATCATATCACGGGAGTAGGAAGGTGCCAAAAAATGGGGAACACACACATACACCGCACACACAGGCATATATATATATATATATATATATATATATATATATATATATATATATATATATATATATAAATGCATGTATAAATATATCTTTTTAAAAACATCGCTGCTGCTACAAAGTGTGACAGCCCCCCCCCCCCCCCACCCCGTTTCCTACGCTAGTGCATATGATAAAGAGGTGTTCATTGGTGCACATCGAACTCATATATAACAAACACAGAGTGGCCCCGGCAGCTCCAATGGCCAATGCAGACACACAATTCTGGAACTAAATATAGAAAGTTTAGGAAATTCTACAGATCCATCATCTAGTGCATGGTCTATGAAAATGTGAAGAAACTATAGGGTAGAAGACCACAGTTATTTGAAAATCTTCAGTCCAGATTTATGCATGCCAGCCCCTGGCATTCTAAATGTCTACCTATGGTTTAAAAATAAAGAAAGATACAGGTAGTTTTAGTTTCAAGGAAATTACAAAAAGGGTCATACTTATAAAGAGGACTCATTTAAAATATTTTTAGTTGAATGTTTGTTACTTTCTTCACAATCTAATTAAAATTAGCTCCACGTAATAGTGGAGCTAATTTTAATTAGATTGCTTTCTTCATAATGTGTCCAAACTGCATCATTTTGGGTGCATTTTTGACAATGTTCACACCCATACAAACCACACTCAAGCAGGAGTTGGTCACAGATATTTATGGAAACTTTGTTCATAAACCTTACAAAAACCCTCATTGGAATGAAGGTTTAGCTATTGAAATTTTCACAAAATCGGTTTGTTTGAAAATTACCCAAAATTATGCAGTGTGGACACATTATGAAGAAAGTAACAAACATTCAACTAAAAATATTTAAAATGAGTAAGTAAGTAAGTAAGTAAATAAGTATAGATCTTATGTATTTACTCTATGGGCGAATCAAAATACATTTATTTAAACTCTCGACCAAATATTTGGTAAATAAATGAAAAAACTATTTTTGGGGCCAGAATATGTAAATAAATTTCTTGGATAGATTCAGTTATCAAACCTCTGAAGCTGTATTTAACAATTCTTGACCATGAAACTGTCAAGAAAAAATGGCACCAAACATTTTTTAAATCGCCAAGACCTAAGCTTCAAAATGGTGTATGGTGCCTGCTTTCTTCATTAAATTCCCACAGGAGATTGTATGTTGGACAACTGGCCCTGGACTGTACTACAACTTTCCTAAAATAACATTGGTATTTCCTATCATTCTGTCTGAATGTTACCAACATTCTCAGCAACGAAAAAAACAAAAACACATCTTCCAACATGGTTTGTTGTGTAAAAGATAATCTTGTTTTGGGTCACAGACTTAACAAATTATGCTTTTAAAAAAAAAACTGCAGCAGATTATCCAGGTTGTCTTAAAAGGTTGTGCAATATCAAATAAAACTCTGTATGTGACAATGTTAACACATGTGGTTAAAATCACTATATGCAATATATTAACCCCAAAAAATATGAATACTCCAACCACTCCCCCAAAGTATTAGTTGAAGAAAGTGGAACCTTTTATATGTATCTCATTTTCCATATAACCAAATATTTTTACAACAGCCCTAGTTTTGTACAAAACTGAAGTAAAGTTTGTTTTGTTTAAAGACACCACTGGAGGACATTAATTAATCATGGGCTATTGGATGTCAAACATTTGGTAAATCTGATACACAGTCATCAGAGGAAACCCGCTAAAATTTTTCATACTGCAGCAAGGGATCTTTTATATGCACTTTCCCACAGACAGGAAAGCACATACCACAGCCTTTGTTCAGTTGTAGTGCACTGGATGGAACGAGAAAAACCCAATCAACTGAATTGATCCACTGAGGTGGTTCGATCTTGCGACGCAAGTACCTCAAGCAAGCACTCAACCGAGGTGGGGTGGGATTTAACTGAGATGGTAGAGTGCTCATCCGAGGTGGAGCCATGGACTCTTCTCCGTCCCAACCAGTGTCCCATGATAGGTATATCAAAGGCCATGTGGGGGTCTGTGATAACTAGTACTTAAAAAGATCTTTGCTACTAATGAAGAAATTTGGTGACTTTCCTCTGAATACAATGTCAGAATTACCAGATGTGACATCAAATAGCCAATGATTAATGTGCTACTAACACTTATAGTCATCGAATCCACAAGCTGTTTTAAACATCTCTCAAAACATGTATAGTTTGATCTATAACAATGTAGACATATTTAACTCAATAATGAAGTCATTACAAGTTTTAACAAATGTTAATCAGACCAGTTTTCTTTCACCACTCAACATGTTATTGAAAACCATTCTTACTAAAATCATTGAGGAATTTCAATAAATACTGAAATACTTTAGAAGTGTATATTAAGTATTTACACCAAGTAAAATTACTTTCATTAAATATATATTCATTATAGGTTTGTAGTTCTTGTACTGCACAGAACCAACACAACTGACGATATAAAACACCAAACTGTCAAATTATCTACTTAATTTAAGAATTGTAGAAATAAAGTTATTTTCTAATAAAATATAAATTATTTTATTCCTGATTTTGCTGAATTAAAATAAAATTTGCTTGCTATTTTTGAAGTGTTTTTAATACAGATTAATAATCCATCACAGTAAACGATGCCACTAGAGCACACTGATTAATTAATCATTAACTATTGGATATCAAACATTTGGTAATTCTAAAACATTGTCATCTGAGGAAACCCGCTACATTTTTCCATTTCTTTTATATTCACTTTCCCACAGACAGGAAAGCACATACCACACCCTTAGACAAGTTGTGGTGCACTGGTTGGAACGAGAAAAAACACAATCAGTTGAATGGATCCACTGAGGTGGTTCAATCCTGCAAGCACTAAAGGCGAAGTGTTTTTAATACAGATTAATGATCCATCACAGTATGTCAAATATTTGGACACGATTTTGCTTTTTATGATAATAGGTCACAGTGGCCTAATGACTTCTTTTCCAAGAAAAGATATTTTTCTTTAACAACACCTCAACATATTTTAAATTACAGCTATTTGGTGTCTAACACATGGTTTTGACACTTGGTCAAGAGGGGGAGAGAGAGAACCCACTGCAACCACACTGGCTATCTTACTAAAAATCAGCAAGGTTATATTTCTATGCACTTTCCCATAGACAGAACAGTACATACCACAGCCTTCGAGGTACTAGTTGTGGGAGTGGTTGGTATGGGGAAAACAATCAAGTCCACTGAGCTACAATAACAACCAACATTATTTACTGCCTAACTTAAATTGAGTATAAAATGAAAAATATTGCTGCAAATAAAAATACGACAAAAAAAAAGACAAGAACATTTAAGAAATTCTCTATTATAATATTTTATTACATGATTTTATCTACAGAGTTGGTTCTGTCAGTTTGAGTCCATACTATTTAATAATATACACAATCACACAGGAGACGGTTTTCTTCCAAAACATTTCATACAGTTTCTTGGATCAGATTGGTGTATGTTTTTATTTTTGTTGCCATCGACATGTCCACATACTTGTCTCCAATGGTTACAACCATTCCTCCAATCAATGAAGGGTCAACCTAGAAAAAGAAAAAGGTCATCAACAACTTTAGGTTCTATTAGTCGAAAACATGTCAACAATGAAACATTTTAAATATGAGAAAATATAAAGACTAAGCTACTACAGACATCAGAATGATTAGAAGCACATTGAAAATACAGACACATATTATAAAGAAGAAAATAATATTTAAATATGCAACTTTAGCCATTCAAAAATTCTAAATTTACAAAAACATATTTCTCTATTAATTTGTACCAAATTTTAGAACAATTCATCAAAACTGCAAGAGAAGACAGACAGATGGACACGGAATAATTGGTATTAGAAATGCTCCCATGACGAACATAATAGAGGAGCTAAAACTATTTAAATATGCAACTTTAGTCATTATAAAGGTTCTATTAATTGAAAACATTTTAACAATGGAACCAATTCGGGATAGTCTCTTTAATGTTTTTGTTCATCTCATTACCAGAATCTTTAGACAAAAATCTTAATTTACTGCTTTTTTGACACTAAAAATTGGTGCTTCTGGCAAGGAGAGCAATCTAACCTCAGATTAAATACATAACTAACTTGAAACAAACAGAATTGCTCAGCTAAGATATCTACACTGCCTTCAACACAAAATAATTACGAATCAATTTATTATTTTACCAGTATAGCAATTAGAAATAATGCAAAGTTTGTCACCACTTATACTAAACAAACAAAATACTTCCTTACATACAATGCCATATGTCATACCTTTGTATCCAAGTGTAGTAAAATACTTCCTTAAACAATGCCATATGTCATACCTTAGTATCCAACTGTAGTAAAATACTTCCTTAAACAATGCCATGTGTCATACCTTTGTATCCAACTGTAGTCAAATACTTCCTTAAACAATGCCATGTGTCATACCTTTGTATCCAACTGTAGTCAAATACTTCCTTAAACAATGCCATGTGTCATACCTTTGTATCCAACTGTAGTCAAATACTTCCTTAAACAATGCCATGTGTCATACCTTTGTATCCAACTGTAGTCAAATACTTCCTTAAACAATGCCATGTGTCATACCTTTGTATCCAACTGTAGTAAAATACTTCCTTAAACAATGCCATATGTCATACCTTAGTATCCAACTGTAGTAAAATACTTCCTTAAACAATGCCATATGTCATACCTTTGTATCCAAGTGTAGTAAAATACTTCCTTAAACAATGCCATATGTCATACCTTTGTATCCAACTGTAGTAAAATACTTCCTTAAACAATGCCATATGTCATACCTTTGTATCCAAGTGTAGTAAAATACTTCCTTAAACAATGCCATGTGTCATACCTTTGTATCCAACTGTAGTCAAATACTTCCTTAAACAATGCCATGTGTCATACCTTTGTATCATACCTTTGTATCCAACTTTGTATCCAACTGTAGTCAAATACTTCCTTAAACAATGCCATGTCATACCTTTGTATCCAACTGTAGTAAAATACTTCCTTAAACAATGCCATGTCATACCTTTGTATCCAACTGTAGTAAAATACTTCCTTAAACAATGCCATGTCATACCTTTGTATCCAACTGTAGTAAAATACTTCCTTAAACAATGCCATATGTCATACCTTTGTATCCAACTATGTCATACCTTTGTATCCAACTATGTCATACCTTTGTATCCAACTATGTCATACCTTTGTATCCAACTGTAGTAAAATACTTCCTTAAACAATGCCATACCTTTGTATCCAACTGTAGTACTTCTCCTTTCTTCAAGAAAAGGTTTAGTGCTTCTTTTACCTCTCTTAAACTGGCATTATCCAATGGCTGCAAAAATAATTAATAAAAAATTCAAATGTAACAATTTATAATTAATAGATTCTTTTGTAGCTATACCATAGTATTCACTAGAGTAGTACAATATATTTATATCACATTTTTTAAATATAGGTCAACTTGGTTTGTAGCTAGATACCACACTAGAGCAGCACAATATGATATTTATGATATCAATTTTGTTTTAATAGCTAGGACTTTCCTCTTCACATGTAACTAAGAATGTAATTGCCTGTTTACAAACGTATTAGATTATTATTGCACACATAATAATGTTCAAAATGTGTAATTACAACACATTAATGGTAGTGTGAAACATTAAATTTATACTTATAGGTTTTATGTAGTGGATATATTATCAAATTTGTTCAGAGTAAAACAACAAAACAGTCAACTTGGCAAATGAAATAAGATTATATAATTATTGAGATTTTTTTTTAAGCTGCACCCAAATATAATTTAGAAAAAAACAATGTTCATGGAGGAGGAGGACTATTTCTGCTTTCATGAGTTACCTACCTTAGCAGTTGTGATTGTACACATAACTTCTCCTCTGTGTGCACTCATGATCTTATTGAACGCTGAAATAACGCCATCAATTTTGTTAATCCTCCCGTTTTCTGTCAAGATGCCTAAAATAAAACAATTAGATGAAAAGAATTATTACAAAAAAAGTTCACAGAATTACATGTCTTGCCTACGATAAAAAAATTCCGGTCTCACATAGTCTATGCATATAGACTAGATGCATAAATTTACCAAATTATGTTGGACAGGGGTAAAAATCAAGAAATATTTCCACCGACCTGAGGGACTAGTAGTCTAGAAAAGTTAGTCCCCATGAAAACCCACTAGTCTCCTCATTATTGGCTGAACTATGTGACTGACAGATATGTAACATTTGTGACCGATCTTAAGAATATCCCACGTTACAAGTGCATAATAATCATACTGGAACATATTTAAATGGCATGGGGGACTAGTGTTATTTAAATAGTACTTATACTCAGCAACTTCTAGTGGGGGTTGTGATACTTTGTGCCCATGTTATTTGAAACGTACCAAATAGATTTGCCGTTAAAGTTGAATACTTCAGTTTCTTTAGAACCATTTCCAAAGCAGCTAAAATAAAGAACGAAAATGAAAGACACAACATCATGCAGTGTTTCTAGAATAGTTTCAATCAACAGTAACAATTATTCCCGTAGCTTATGTTTTGTCTCTTAAGTCTTATTTTAGTTATCATAAAAACAGCTACTTCAAATGCAACTACTTCAGACGAATAAGTTCATTACCATCACTCACAGTTCTCCACAAATTATAATTTTCTACATACAGGCGTAGGCTTTCAGGATCCCATGTTAGTTGTTGGGGATGCAGGTTGATTTTCTGACTGAATTAAATAAAAATGCCTAAATCTGGATAACAACGTTTATTTATATTTGTATTACTACCAAACAGCTATATAGTGTTCCAGACAAATTACTACACATTTCTACATAGAATACAACTAATATTCCGAGTACAAAGTTTTGCCTGCCATTAAGTTCAAACACTGAAGAAAATTTGTGACAGTTGGCAGCAATATATACCAGTATTCAATGCATCAGTCTTACTAATTATGGAGCCCTGAATGCGAAATGTACATGGGTTTGCCCACCTGGAAGTAATGACCCTACACCACAATGCTTCTAAGTATGTGTTCTAACCTAGAGTTACCCATATCTTTTAAATTACATACTGGGTATCAGGAAAAGAATGCCATATTATTACCATGGGACTGGTACACACTAAAATGCGTATTTTTATTAACGTGTCTGGTAATGCTACCTTCTGTGGAAACGTACATATAAAAGATCCCTTGCTTCTAATGGAAAAATGTAGGTGGTTTCAGAATGATCATGTCTGACATCAAATAGCCAATGATTAATTCACCAATGTGCTCTAGTAGTCTCATTAAACAAAACAAACTTTAACTTTCTAAACCAAACCTTACAAGGAAATCATGATCACCATTTTGTCACCTGCATTTTACCATGTGTGTGTGGGGAGGGGTGGGGGTATGTGTTTAACTATTAAGACTGTTTACCAACAGAGTATCTAGAATTGTTATAAACTTCACTAGCCATGGGATCAGTGGATTTTTTTTTAATTTACTAGCCACGATTACAAATTCACTAGCCCTACTTTACTGTCAGTTAATACAATTTTACTAATTAACAGTAATAATTGGATATGTCACCTAAAGAGGGAGACAGAGCTTAAAAACACTAACATTGGGTGGTTGTGGTGGGGGCATTCATATTAACAAAATAGACTTGAATGTAGCATTTAACAAACAAATTTCACTAGCCATCGGGCATGGTAATAGTACTTATTTATTGAATATCACTAGCCATGGGAGTCCTGTGTTGAGTCTTCAAGAATATCATTTACCTTTCTTTTCTCGTCTCTTAAGTGATGGATTGGAAATAAACTCTGCTAACTGCACATCTTTGTGCAGTAATGCCTAAGAAGAAAAAACATAACATTAACATGATGACAACAATAAAACTAGAAAGTACAGTCAATATTCTGGTAAAAAAGAACTCTGAAAGTGAACAATACTGTTAGCCTAAACTGTTAGTAAAATGTCTGCTGAAAAATTAGGATGCACAAACTGCATTTTGAAAACTTGTAGAAAAAATGTTCATTAAGAATAAGACAATGCTACGAATTTCTTAAAAATCCAATGTACTCTGCATTTTACAATGAATGAGATTAAATCAACAAGTAGCTGCAGAGCATGAAAAAATAATAATGGGTGTTGGCAAATTAAGGTAAGTGAACTACAAACGACAAGGAAGATTTTAATGTGGAATAAATAAATGCAATACAAATAATAATAGTAGTGGCTCATATGTTATAGCTCTAAAGAAGATCACCTAAATAATATCATAAGGGCGACTAACACCATTACTTTTTAATATTGAAGTCGCCCAAACGGAACATTGGTCGCATTTGGCGACCTGGCCACAGGCCATTTTGAGCCCTGTAGCTGATTTTTCCTAGTTTAATAACACTATTACTCATTCCACACGTTACTTGCTGGGGTCACTTGACAAACTGGAATCCTGCCCTGCTTGTATTAAAAAAATATGTACAATGCTATGGAATCTTAAACTTAATGAGACTGTTCGGAGTTTGCTGCTGTAATATATTTTACACCAACCGATCATTTTCATGGAGTAAAATTACATATCAAATCATGTTTAGAAAATCAGTGTCCGTACACAAGGTGCTTATGATTAAACCAAGTACTTTTAGAACATGAAACAAGATTTTACCCCTCAATAATTTCATAAAAACTAAAAAGATTTATTGGTCAGCAAAATGAAGCTTTCTCTACTACAACTTAGTACAAGCATTAGGATGACCAGAAACACACCAAACCGAAAGCTTGTTTTGTTTAATGACACCACTAGAGCACATTGATGTATTAATCATCGGCTATTGGATGTCAAACATTTGGTAACTGTGAAATATAATCTTAGAGAGGAAACTCGCTACATTTTTCCATTAGTAGCAAGGGATCTTTTATATGCACCATCCCACAGACAAGACAACACACACTACAGCCTTTAATATACTAGTTGTGGTGCACTAGATGGAACGAGAAAAAGCCCAATGGGTCCACCGACGGGGATCGATCCTAGACTGCATTTTACCACTGGGCTATGTCCTACTCCTACACTAAATATATGAACAGACACTGATAACAAGAAATGTATTTAATAAGTACTTTAGTTATTAAAAAGTCTGAAAGATTTTACGGCGGCAGTAAACTCAGGACAGTCCCTTCAATATACTGATCTATATTATATATTTAATCATTCATATGCAATACTAGTAGTAGTACACTTCCTAATCACCTGAAAAGAAACAAGATCTTTTTCAACAGTATCCAACTGTTTCTGCTTGGTGGCAGCTGAATACATGGCATGTGCATAGCGACCTTCAGTACCAAAAAGCTGGATTGGAGCCTGCAATTGTAGAAAATTTACAAATTAAATTTTATTCAAATATAATGGAAACATTTTTGAATTCATAAACAAGAATTCCAGGGAATTAAACATCTCGCCTATCATTAAAAAAACCTGGTGCATTGTGATGAACATCCAGAGGTGAAACTATAAACAAAATTTCACTGACCTAGGACTTATACTTTGTGAGAAATAGATATAACGCAAAACTTTAAATCTAAACTTTAAAGGAAAAAGTCAAAGTCATTGCCACTGCCAGAGTCGGAAAAGTAATACCTTTATATTGTCTTTTTACTTTGTAAAGGTGACACAAAAATGCGACCAAATTTGTTGAGTGTAATTAAAATACTGTTAATTTTATTATTATATTATAAACAAGTACACTTCAAGACAAGCAAACATCACACACATGTAAAGAGATGTGATCACATATTTATGCTTCAAGTAGTGGATGTACCATGAGTATGATTATAAACTTAAACAATATGGAAGTTTAAAGGGACATACCCTAGATTTTAAAACACTAACGCATATTTTTGACTATTATAGTCGTTGTTAATAACTGGAATCATACTTTACTTAGATTTTATTGTTTAGATTATCAATTTCCATACATTTGAAGTGTTTTTTGGTCATCCTGGTGTTTCTAATATCACAAAATGAATTTCTCATATTTTTAAAAACGCACGTGCGTCTGAGAAATAACAGTTATGGAGTCGAGTTTTAGTCTATTTTAGAGGGTATTTCACCATTTCAAAGTCACAGACTCCCGCTTCAATCAACTGTAACTTTATCCAAATATGTTACAGGTTTGTAGATTAACTAAACTGTTTGTTAATTTTCACGGGTTGAAACTAGGGTATGTCCCTTTAAGCAAAATACTCACAGTAACAAGTTTACCATTCACAGCAGTAGTGGAGCTGAATTGCCTCACCTACAAAAATATTTGAAAATCATAGATATGTACCTGTATACATTTATGAGACAATTATTTGAAGAACACAAAAAAAAAAAAAAAAAAAATATTAACGACGCACTCAACACATTTTATTTACGGTTATATGGCGTCAGACATATGGTTAAGGACCACACAGATTTTGAGAGGAAACCCGCTGTTGCCAAATAAGCTACTCTTTTACGACAGGCAGCAAGGGATCTTTTATTTGCGCTTTCCACAGGCAGGATAGCACAAACCATGGCCTTTGTTGAACCAGTTATGGATCACTGGTCGGTGCAAGTGGTTTACACTTGAGCCTCAAGGAGCACTCACTCAGGGTTTGGAGTCAGTATCTGGATTAAAAAACCCATGCCTCGACTGGGATCCGAACCCAGTACCTACCAGCCTGTAGACCGATAGCTAACCACGACGCCACCGAGGCCGGTTTGAAGAACACAAATGCCATTACAGTCAAACCTGCTCAGGTAGCTAAGCTACATCTTTTCAAGAGGTCACCTTTTTATTAGATTCAAAAATTAAGCAGTTACCTGTTTTAAATTACAGCTTTTAATGTTCCCTTTGGAGCAGTTTAACACAGGTTTGACTTTACATTATTAAACCCATAACTATGATAGAGCTCTATGCTATAGTACAGCAGTCTAATCTAGACAGCGAAATGAACGTCGGCTCAAGTCGCCAAGTTTTCAGCAGTAGTGAGAAATCAAAGTCGTCAAGAGAAGTCACAAGTCACCTCAATATTTTGGAGGTAATTTTGACATAGTCCGAGAGAGAAAACCCACTACACTTTTCCATTTGTAGCAAAGGATCTTTAATATGCACTACTCCAGACAGGATAGCACATACCACAGACTTTGATATGCACCGCAGTCTTTCTGTGAGAAAGAAATGTTTGTGTATAATGCAATGGAATTGAATGCAATCACAATCAACAGCAGGTATGGGGGCGGGGGGGGGGGGGCCTCCCCCCAAAAGAAAACAGGTTAAGTTTAGGGTTAGGGTTAAGTAAATCATACAGCAATGTAGGGATGTAACAATTTATCAATAAGTCGACATGTCACTATATTTCTCTCTACAATACGATTCACGATACGTGCATTATTTTGTTGATACTTACAGTTTTTAAAAATCGATATTTGTCATTTAAAGTATCAATTTATTTGAAATAAATGTACGTTTTGTCAAATTTAAGTTCAATATGACCATACGCAAACCGCATATCTTGCCCTAGTTTCCATTTCAGTTACTATTATCAGAAACCAGGCCACACACAGCTGTATATAGCTTTAAGTTAAATTAATTTTGATTGGCTGATATCCAGATTTGTGGCCAATCGCTTGTTCAAACCAAGCACTTCATCCATATTGTTTGACATGTGCGTCATCTTTGCAAAGCATGCTGTTCTTCGCAGACGAATTTGAAAATCTGCCTGCGAAGTACAATTCTGCCGTGTGGTGTTTTTTCAAGTTTCCCATTTATTATGAGAACGGTATTAAAAAAGTGTGTAAAAATAAAACAGTGTGTCAAACATGCAACTCCGTAATTAATTACAATGGCAACACGACAAATATATCACACATTGCTTGACTCTCCTAATCCTACGAAACATAAAACAGACTAGAGTACATCAAATGTTTGCAAAAAGCTGCAACGTTGAATAAAGTATTTGTTCCAAAACTGCCATTGAATTGTGATCGCAGTAAAATGATAACAAAAAGCATATGCAAGTTTATAGCACACGATTTGCGACCATATTCTGATGCTGAAAATGCTGGGTTTGTTGAGTTTTTTCATGCATGTGCTCGAGCCTAAATATCAAATCCAAAGCGGAACAGAAATTAGTACCAAAGTAATTCCAGAACTTTATAAAGTGGTTCGAGATCAAGTTCAACTGCAACTAAATCAGGCCCATGTTTTTTAAAACAAATAATGTAAGTCTGGATTTATTTACATTGTTTGTGATCTATTATTAATACATTAATAATTTTCTAGACCAACAATTTAGCATTATTTATTGTAAATTTAATATCGCAATACTTATCATATCGTGAGGTGAATATCATGATACATATCGTATTGCAGCCCTACTGTATCGTTACAGCCCTACAGTAATGATAAGAGTAATTAATTTTATCAAAAGATTAACTTAAAATAATAAAATCTGCTAATATTTTTGGGTGTGACGCCATACCCGTTTTACCCTCTGCCAGAAACCTTGCACTGGCTGGCCTGAAGGGAATCGATCCCAAACAGACTGCACATCAAGCGAGCACTGCACTACATCGCGCCCTATATTTCCTATGAATGCTATTATGTATTAAGCATGTCATATGGTGGCCATGTCGATTGCCAATGCTATTTGTTTACATAAAGTGACAGCCCTTAAAAAATAAAAATTCTTAAGTTATGTAAATATTGTGTGGGATGGACTAATTTATGACAAATAATTGTGATAACAGTAAATTATTCCACATGAATCTTCGACATTGCAACTTTAATTTTTTAATTTAAAATTATTAAAAATTAACATTGTCATTTATGTGTATGATGGGAAATTTTAAAATGTTATTCCTAAAACAAACACTTTAACAGTTATATTGAATTAACTACTAATTCTCTTCCGATCAAGTAGTGCAAAGTAATCTGGAATCCTGTACATTATGTCTTAATTAAAATGATAATTCTTACACACCACTTGCATAAACCTGAAGGACGCCATTTTCTTACAAGGACACCGGAAGTAAAGGCTGCTCACACAAAATGAGCTCCCATTGTTGATAACGTTAACAGAAAAAAGGGTCATTTTAACCACACGGTCCACACCTCAGCGCACCTCAGTGTCTAACATATGATTATTTTGACAAAGAGAGAGGAAACACATTGGCGTCATAGATACAAGTCAAAACGTACCTAAACCGAAACGTACCCAACTAAAACGTATCCACTTTTGGTTACAACGTATCCATACCAAAAGTTGCCAAACGTACCCTTATTTTGATCAAATCGTACCCATGTTTATAGATTAATGTAAAATTAAAGTTTGTACCAGGTTTATATTTACAATTGTGTTTACAAAAATAAAGTAACAAGTAATAGTTTCAAATGGCGCGTTATGTTATATAATAATATATATGTAGGCCTATACCCTTGCATCCTACTAAATGGTTAATACGTAATTATACTAATGTGGGCCTACCCTTATGGAATTATAGGCTACCTAGCTATAATATTTAGCGTTTAGAATTGCTCACCGTATAATTTCAAAATATTTAATATTCATATGCATGATTAACTTATTGTACTTACTTACTTAATCCCCTTCGTGCTAAGAAGCCCATAAGACTGTAACCAGAGATCGCCACTGCTGCCTGTCTTTTGCCAGCTTCTCCAGCAGCGCCCAGCTTAGACTTCCCTCTCGGATATCCTTCTCTACTATCCTCCTCCCTGTTTCTTTCGGTCTACCTCGTTTCCTTTTTTCAGGAGGTGTCTATCGGAGTGCCACTCTTGGTAAGGCTGTTTGAGGCATTCTGCTGACATGGCCAATCCAGCGCCATCTTCGGCGCTTGATCTCCGATACCAATGACTATGTGGAGGTTTGTTTATGGAGTTCTTCGTTGGTTATGATGTTGGGCCAGAAGATATTCAGAATCCTGAGAAGGCACCGATCGTATACATTGTGTATAATTAATGATACGAGCTCTGAGCTATTGCATGAACAGTTAGACATACGAAATTTATGAAACGTAGGCCCCTATTAGTAAATTGTTTTATTTTTTAGGTATAAAAGAAGTATAAAATTTATTCAAAACTTTTCAGGTGATAATTTATTTACTCTCCACAAACTAATTTGTACCGGATACATTTTGATCCAAAATGGAGTGGTTTTAAAATATATTTAGCGAGTGTGATACGTTTTTAAACGAGTTGTGAGATAAATGGTATCTAACGGACACGAATGCATTATTCTATTTCTTACATATTCTCAAAAACCAGGTTTTTTTTCGACTAAACGTTATTTACTTGTAGCTAACTTACGCGTCACAGACACATGCTTGTCAGGTTGACTACGTCACAGTGTAATCTATTTCCACCGTGTTGTTTTTCACTGGATGCATGGCACTGGTGACCTGGTCATCACCTAGGAGCAGCCAGTCGTATGTCTTGAAATTGTTAACACACGTACGTGTGTAAACAACCCATGTGTTATCAAAAATAACACATGATGTTCTCACCAACGGGTGTGTACGAAACTAATGTTCATGTCTTTTAGCGTATATAATTTTATAGAGTACGTTCTCACAAAAATATGGATACATTTTGGTTGTAAAGCCATTGAACATAAGATATAAATATAAAATAGACAAATAATTATAAAAATAAATATAAAATGTGAAATAAAGCTTTACGGAGACAGAAATATATTTTGTCTACATTAACACTGACATGGAAGTTAATAATTTAGTGCAAGGCAACCTACACTGATGTATGTTCAGAAGGTCGAACCCTCGCGGTCGTTTTGTACACTGGTTTTGGCATCTGATGAACATCATTGAACAGGATAGGATGGAAACCAGTCAAAATGTTCGCGAGCGCTCGTCTTCCTCAACACGTAACTGGCATGGGCGACTGATCTTGAGTTAACTCGGAAAATGCCAAGCTACGAACTTGCACTGATTATCAAAGCTCTGCAGAGGGTAATTGTAATTAGCTGGGGGAAAAGTACTTATACTATACGAATGTTTGATATTTTTAAATTAAGGGAAGTAGGTAACTTGTCGTGGAGGTGGGGGGGGGGGGGGGGGGGGGGAGTGTTGATTACGGTAAGCCTACGTGAGAGATGGAAGTTAGGAAGGTCTTCCCTTTGGTACTGTCAGCTTTCTCTTACTGTGCTTATCTGCTTATCCCCCACCCCTCCCAAACATACATACACTGGGGGCAGCACAGTGTGAAAAAAGGTATAGTATCCGCCCGGTACACTCCATTATTATTTTTAGTTAGGGTTGAGGGTTAGGGTTAGGGTTAGGGTTAGGGTTGGGGTTATGGCTGGGGTTAGGGCTAGGGTTGGGGTTAGGGTTGGAGTTAAGGTTAGGGTTAGGGGAAGGGGGGACCGGGCGGATATTTTTCCACAAATAGGCCCCTATAACCCACAATTAGTTTTTTTAATGTGCCACCCCTGCACATGAACACACACACACACACAACACATACTAGACACACACATTTAGCTGTGATCATCATGGGATTTAAACAAATGATACAATCATCCAAGAAATATAAAGAACGTGGCATATTTATTGCTTCATTTCTTTCCTTCCTTCATCCTTTCTTTCTCTCTTTCAATATTTATTTCTATTCATATTTAAATTGCCTAAATATATTATTGTCGTGACATAGATGTATTATGGAGAAGGTGTATAACTTGTGCCAAATCCATTAGTTTTTTTTAAAAAGCAATACAATATATTTTAAATCAAATGCTGCCAGGGGAGTTATTAAAATATTAGACTGGTTACACAGCCCTCTACATTAATGTTTCCATCTAGGAACCAGATTATGCCTACTTGTATCTTTATATAGATAGTATTCTTCGTCATACGCTCAGACAGGGACCCCAATGGCTCGAACAAAAGCTGCTGTATTCCGTAGGTTCTCCAAGGGACCAAAGAGTTTCTCCTTCAGGGGTTCATCTGAAGGCCAGACTGCTTTTCTCTGGTTCTGGTAGGTGGGACAATGTTGCAGGAAATGTTCCACAGTCATGGATGCTGTACCACACTGGCAGGTTCCACTGTTTCCCACTCGGAATTTGGTATACATGTGTTAGTCGAGTCTACTACAGTGGCATGTTCTCAGTCGCTTCATTATCACCTGGTCTTCTCTTGAAAGTATATAGATAGTATGAAATGTTTTACTCACCAAATGAAAAAAATTGTTGCATATGCAACCAAATCAGTGACTATATGTAGAAGGCTGTTGCATTCAGCTGCCCACGGTTTGATGTGATAGAGAGCTCACCTGAGATTCATTTGGAGGATCAATTGTCCTCAGTGGACGATATAGGTGTTTTCACCATCCTAACCAGTGCCCATGATTGGTATATTAAAGATTTTGTGGTATGTACTATCTTATCAGTTGTACCATATAAAAGATCCCTAATTCCTTGTTTGGTAGGGCGTGAGCTAAAACAGCTTGCTCTGGATATGCACGTTACGCCCTATGACCTGACCTTGTTTGGTAGGTGTAGACTGTATCTTGAGAAAGTCTCGAAGTAAACATATGTCATAGTGTGAAATATTTACTAGTAACTTAAATATACATTTGCCAAATTCACCAATTGGAATTTTAAAAACAATTGGCAAAGTTTATGTCAATTTTGCAAATAAATGTCCTGTAATAATTGTTATTTTATTAGAATATAACTGGGTTTTTGCAATTTTTTAAGTTTAAATACATAATTTGGTGAAATTTTCTGCTCACCCAAAGCTAGCCACGGTACACTTCATCAACATTGAATTTTGTAGAGTAAACCGCTTGTGAAAATACAATTCTGTTTTGTTTAATGACACCACAAGAGCACATTGATTTATTAATCATTGGCTATTTGATGTCAAACATATGGTCATTTTGACACAGTCACAGAAAGGAAACCCACCACATTTTTCCATTAGTAGCATGGAATCTTTTGTATGCATCATCCCACAGACAGGATAGCACATACCAAAGCCTTTGATATACCAGTTGTGGTGTACTGTCTGGAACGAGAAATTGCCCAATGGGCCCACCAACAAGGATCAATCCTAGACCGACGGTGTATCAGGTGTGCGCTTTACCACTGGGCTACGTCCCGTCCCTATGAAAATACAGGTACAGAAAAGCACATTCCCGTGTACGATAAATTGTACACAGAATCGTGTTAATGCCGCCACCAAAGGGAGTATCAAAAAGTAGCCTTGATTTGGGAGAATACAAATTTTAAAGTTTGTTTTTGTTTAACAACACCACTGGAGCACATTGATTTATTAATTGTCGGCTGTTGTATGTCAAACTTTTGCTATAAAATGTGACCTCTTACCACAGGTGGCTGTTTAATACGTAAGTGGTCTCTAGAGCAGGTTTTACTATGTATTTTAAATACCAACTTAATATTTACTTTAAGCTTGATGTATGTTTCACATGCTGAAGTACATGTATTACATCAGGACCGGCCTCGATGGCATCGTGGTTAGGCCATTAGTCTACAGGCTGGTAGGTACTGGGTTCAGATCCCAGTCGAGGCATGGGATTTTTAATCCAGATACCGACTCGAAACCCTGAGTGAGTGCTCCGCAAGGCTCAATGGGTAGGTGTAAACCACTTGCACCGACCAGTGATCCATAACTTGTTTAACGAAGGCCATGGTTTGTGCTATCCTGCCTGTGGGAAGTGCAAATAAAAGATTCCTTGTTGCCTGTCATAAAAGAGTAGCCTATGTGGTGACAGCGGGTTTCCTCTGAAAACAGTGTCAGAATGACCATATGTGTGACTCTAGTGGCGTCGTTATATAAAAAATAAAAAAATCAAAAAATGGTGTTCGTTAAATAAAAATAAAAAATATTACATCAGGGCTCAAAATTGGAAGTAAAATCTGACCTGCTGTTGATTTTTTTTTTTTTTAATAGTAAGCCAAACGAAATATGTCCTGCTGGAAATAAGACAGTAAGGGCAGGGCCGTAAATAGGATTTGGGGGGGGGGGGGGGGGGGGCAGATGAATTCTTGGAACGAACAGCATGGAATGTGCAAGACCAGTGATAGAAATACATGTAAGCATATTTTTTTTTACTACTCCACCAGACAAATACATCTAGAAATCGAATTGTCTGTCAATATTTTCACTTGTTTTATTCAAGTACAAGGATGATGTTTGTGATTGCTCAAAATGAAACTGCACTGATAATTTTTACTTGTCCACTGAACAACCACTGAGGCACATTTTACTTGTCGGGACAAACGGACAAGTGCTGATTTTGAACACTGAAGACACTAACATGTCTTGGGGCATGCCCACAAAGAATGTTTTTTTGATCTAGAGGGTCGGGTTGGAAATGGCATTTCAGGTAGGTTTCAGGTCCTGTACTTTGAAGCACAGATCGAGGATTATATTTGGCAGTGTTTGTTGCTGGTTAATTTAGTAGAGACCTCCCCCCTTTCATAGTTGGGAAAAACGAAAGAAAAGAAAATGTAAGACATTGTTTAGACATTATTGTGTACATAAAATGGTTTATGGCATATAAAGTATTGATTAATGCAACGCTGGAGTGCGGGACATAGCCCAGTGGTAAAGCGTCGCTTGAGGCACAGTTGGTCTAGGATCAATCCCCATCAGTGGACCCATTGGGCTATTTCTCATTCCAGCCAGTGCTCCACAACTGATGCAACAAAGGCCGTGGTATGTACTATCCTGTCTGTGGGATGGGTCATAAAAGATCCCTTGCTGCTAATCGAAAAGATTAGCCCATGAAGTGGTGACAGCAGGTTTCCTCTCTAAATATCTGTGTGGTCCTTAACTGTATATCCGACACCATATAACGACAAATAAAATGTGTTGAGTGCGTCGTTAAATAAAACATTTCCTTCTTTCCTTCCTGTTGTGCTCCCTTCCTCACCCTGAATCCAAAAGTGGGTTATAGGTCAGTATGTGTTTTAAATGTAGATGCAAGAATGTTATTGACAAGACAAATACATGTATTAGTATCACATTTATTTGTATTTGCAGCCAGAGCTGGCTCAGACAATACGCAGGACATGCGAGAACATTATGACGCGTGGCGGTATCATACAGAAGATGGAAAATCTCGGTTTGAAGACCCTACCTTATAGAATGGTATCGCATGGAACCAGAAATGCTGAAGGAAAGTGAGTATTGCAGTCATTTGAACAGGCACGTCCCACTTTGCCAAAGGTCTGCAGCTTCAAACTTCGTCAGTAATGTATACCATAAATGTAACATCATTTCACAAATGTTATGTCTTGTGTTTTTGTACATGGATTATATCCAGAGTTAGGGTTAGGACCTTTAAAATAGCCGAGTTTCAGAATATTGGGGGGTAGGGAGAACTGGGCATAACCCAGTGGTAACGCCTGATGCACAGTCGGTCTAGGATCGATCCCAGATAGTGGACCCATTGGGCTATTTCTTGTTCCAGCCAGTGCATCACGACTGGTATATCAAAGGCTGTGGTATGTGTTATGCTGCCTATGAGATGGAACATATAAAAGATCCCTTTTTACTAATGGAAAAGTAGCCAGTTTTCTCTAAGACTATGTCAAAATTACCAAATGTTTGACATCCAGTAGCGATGGTTAATAAATCAATGTGCTCTAGTGGTGTCATTAAACAAAACAAACTTTAACTTTCAGAATATAGACCTGCTATCGTCTGGACTTTTCACCTTCTGTCCAGACATACTCTTTCAAGAAAGATGATATCTTAAAAAACCCAGATACCGATACACATATGATTTCACTACTGGTACATGTATTTTCAAATAAATATATATTGTGTTGAATATTATTTATGTACCATATTGAATGTTTTAAAGTGGCACACCCTTGTCCTTTGAAGGAACAGCCACATTTTGAGATTTTCTCAGAAGTTACATACATCAACTTAAGCATTTATTGTTGTCTATATTTACATAACCCAGGAAGTTCATAGTAAGAAAGCAAAAAGGAAAAAGTGTGATCTTTGTTTTCCAGCTACATTCTGATCAAGTTTGACGGACGGACAAATTCAATAATGTCAATTGAAGACGAGCTGAAGCGAGATGTGGACATAATAAAACCTAACATCTTCAGAGAGGAAGAAGAATTTGTACGACCCTGTTCAAAAGGACCGTGTGTGTTTGGTGAACTTCCAAATCCAGATCATGAAAGGAGAGTTTGGAAACGAAAAGCACTGAAAAAGCTTAGATACACCAAAGGAGAACAAGAACAATTAATGTGAAAGAACTTTAAAGCACCTGATAAATATGTGTAATAATACCATTAACAACTGTTTAACTGTATATCTGTGTGTGTTTGTGTGTCTTGTGTGTTAGTTACTAGGGAGAGTTTATCATCTAACATTACAGAGATGCAAATCTATAATATGATACCATGTGCAAGGCATTTTTAACAGTTTCTGATCGTTCTGATTGCTCCTCATCTTTTGATCTGTAGTGCTGACTGCCTTCTTTGTACTTACCAGGGGCCTAATTCACTAAACTCTCGCAACTTTGTGATCTCGCAGTGCAATGCTAAAACACTTAAAAAGAGGATGCTTTGTTGTCTAGCAGAACCTAAGAGAGCTTTGTGAATTACTGGTAGGCCCCTGGCTCCGTATTCATAAACGTACTTAAGTCAATGTATGATACCTAAATATATACTTAAAGTACATAGATAAGTATCATACATTGACTTAAGTATGTTTATGAATACGGAGCCTGATGACAAACTTTGCAAGGATCTTTTTGCACTCGGGTCCTGTCGACTATCGTACACACATTGTGCTAAATATTGCATACAAAGGTGAATTTCATAAATAAAACCTAAAAGAATGCCACCATCTTTTGTCACTTAACATAGAAGTGGCTATCAACACAGCCCACTGTAAGGCCACCACACCCCATCTAAATTTCTAGTAGTTTCATCTAGCATAGTATAAACTAGAGCTGGCCGGTATTGAGATTTGAGGTTTGGTATCGATATCAGTATTATAATTTACCTTGGTATCAGTACAGTATTCGGTATAAACACAATACCAATACCAATGTTGAGTGGTATTTTCGGTATACTCTGCTTTAAATGCATGCCTCAATTGAGGCTTGCCTGCTAATTTCATCTAAATAAAATTAAATTCCATACACAAGGCTCTCTTCTGATTTATACCCAACCCATTTTGCGTTCGTCAGATATATTGTTAGTGATATACTAAATGACGGGAAACATTTTTCATGACATGATACCAATACCAAACGGCATACCCTCCAGCTCTAGTATAAACGTGTATATGTAAATGGTATTATACAAAAGGAATCCATGTCAAATAATATATGCTGGGGTGAAATGTAATTCAGTGGTAGAGCACTTGCCCAAGGTATGATGGGTTACATGATCAATTTCCCTCTTTGAATTAATTTTTCACATCCCCAGCAGCACCCCACAACTTGTATATCAAAGGCTGTGGTTGGTACTGTTCAGTATTTGGAAAAATGTATAAAAAAGAGCTCTTGCTGATTTTTGGAAGGAACACCCTGTGTGGTGACAGCAGGTTTTGTCTAGTCACGGGTGATTCATGTTACAAGAAAAGTGGCTTTAAAAACCACAAGATGATAAGGATACCTTGATAACCGGTGTTTTCAAAAGTGTTAGATATCTGAGTGTTTACATGTTTAAAACATGACAAGAACTTGTGTGAGTTGCATATACACAGTTGACAATAAACACATTTTTATTATTATGAAGTAGTTGTGTTAATTTTATATAAGTGGTTGTCAAACCGGGGAACATTTTGTTTAGTATCGTGTCACGATTCACATTAAAAGTTTGGTTCACAATTTTAAAACATAAAACTAATGTTGGTAATAAATTTTTAATTGACCAGAAATGTGCCTAATAAAAAATTTGAAAACAAAATGTTCCCTGCAAATATATATTAATGATTGAAAGTGAGGTAAAGTATGTACATTTGGATACCACAAATTGTATGATCAGGGATGTGAGAGCTATGCGGAAATGCGCTTTTCCATTTCATCTAAAAAAAAAACCCACCAAAAACTTGATGTTCAATACTGTTGACCACACAAGGTTCATTTGCATGTTTTCACGGTTTCGAGTTTATGATGTATGCCTTATATTATAAGTTATAACCAGTTTAGATTTGTTCGCATTGAATACAATTTTTGGCAGTTCCAGGGGTTTCAAACACCAATTTTCCTACAGGGCCCTTGAACGGCCCCTGGACACCGGCCGCAGTAAGCTTTTCTGATCCAGCCCCTCTCACATTCCTGTACGATTAATCATGATGAATGTATTATCTCATTTCTGATACAACCAGAAAAAGTAATTTTTAGGAGGGGACTAGGTTTCATCACCATCCTTCTGTCTGTCCCACATACAGTTTTCCCATTTTTGACAGAGTAAGATATTGAGCTGAAAGTGACTTTTGTGGCGATTTACCCTTTTTAACAGAGTTGTGGCTCTTGAACTTAGCAATACTCTGTAAATGCTTATTTAATATATAGTTTTAACAGACAAATACTAAACAAAAAATACCCCGACCATTAGGTCGAAAGTGTGCAAGTTAATGATGACAATGACAATTAATGATGTACTAAAATGATGTGTTTCTGGTTTCTTGGGACAACTGCAAATTACATGCCTCAGAAGTGATCTTCGACATCTATTTGAGACACAGTTAGTTTACAATGGTCATTTCTTACACAGGTGTGTAAGAATATTGGATAATAAATGAATGAATGTTAAATGACATCCCAGCACGAAGAATTTTGGATAATTCATGAAATGATGTAATGAAGTACATTACCAATTAATTTTTGAAGTACCAGGCCCAAGTTCAGCCAGCGAACGTTTCGGTAACGTTTGCGAACTATTTGATTGGTTCCCGACATGGCCATTTGGTTTTACGTGAAGCGTATAAACTAGTCTAGCAGATTTTAGCGACAAGCGATTGACTGGATGACTCCCTCAGTGGGCACATTGTGGAAAACTATATACTATTAAAAGGTAAACAGGACGACCCCCCCTCAATGGACAGTGGAAAACTATGTACTATTAAAAGGTAAGCAAGACGACCCCTCAGTTTGCTGCCATTATAATATGTTTCAGGGCTTGAAATACTGCTGTTCCGACTAGTTTTTGTCTGTCAGCATCACCACTGGCTGCAATAATTTGTCTATTGGACAGGCAATTGTTTTACATTTTATTTATATTCACACCTTAGTTTGTGTCATTCATGTTAGGTCCAGATTTGGGCAGGCAGAATTTATAGCTTACCAGACAAAATATCTGGCAGGAATATGTTTTTGGTCTTCCCAAATTTGAGTTTACTTCCTTATTATATAAATAATATATAATATATGTTTTTTTACATACATAATTATTCGGTAAAACCCAGTTATGGACCGTGATATTCTAAATAAGAAAATATTTATGTAATTATGCACAGTTAGTCAAAAACATCTTACAGTGGAAACTTTGGTATCACTTGCATATAACTAGTTGTCTAACGAGTAGTATAGATTGCTATCTCTAAAGTATATGAGTCATGAGGTGACACGTCATCCTAACCAGCATGGCCGGCACCTGTACATTAGTTCTGATTTTATTCTATCATTATCAGACTCGTCTCGTGTCCATCCTTGACAGAACAGTAGCAAACTCAGGACAGTCCCTTTGATACAGCAGAAAAGTAATGTTTTGAGGGTTTTTTCAAAAAGAAACTCTTTTAATTCTCCCCGAATGTTAACTTCCTGTAGCCTTGTAAAGGACATTGTTCAGCTTTTCACGTTTGATAAATATCCCAGACTGACAGAAGACATATTTATTTAACAGTTTACCAACACATTTTAATTACAGCTATCTACATTTTAATTACAGCTGCTGTCACACAATGGGCTACTTTTTCCAGTTAGCAGCAAGGGATCTTTTATATGCAGCATCCCACAGACAGGATAATATATACCACGATCTTTGATACACCAGTTGTGGAACACTGGCTGGAACGAGAATTACCTCAAGCAACGGCAAGCACTTTACCACTGGGCTATGTCCCACCTGAATTGACTGATAGAAGATATCTATAATATAATATGTAAGGCCATCATAACTGTTCCGGATCCTTCTGACTGGTTCTCCTGTTTTAATTTGTACTGCAGACTTCCTTCTTTGTATTTATCCGAAGCTGCACTTCACAAGGATCTTTGTTAGTATACAAGGCGGTGGATACATCCTTGGCCAACACACCCTATCTAAACTTTCCTATACAAAGTATGGGTTACATCTTGTATAGTCTGCCACCATACCAAGCTGTAATCGCCTGTTCTTGTTCGATCTTTGAAGTTACATCTAGTATATATACAGGTTTATACATATGGCTATCTCATGGTCAATTCTTTGACGTGGTGAAGTAGCTTGTATGTCTCAATGACTCTTGAGAGATATGCCAGCTGGAGCATCAGCTTCTGGTAGGGTCGCCCAAGCTGGACTGGTCAAAGGGTAGAGACTAGACTAATATGGACCGGACAGACAGAGGACGCGAGTCGAGAAAGACAACTGTCTAGGAGAAGCAAACTCCAAAATCAAAACGGCTGGAGAGGCTCAGAATCCTAGTAAAGAAACTCTCCTAGGAGAAGGAAAACACCAAACTCAAACCATGTCCACTGAAGTCAGAGTACAGAAGCTATAAATAAGCATTAGCTCTATGATGATCATACATATGAAATTTCTTATTGGGCTAGTTAGACTTTAAACGTTTTGGAAGCAGTTCTAAATTCTTATGTTTATTTTTTTATAAGTAGTCTAACGCATTTTATTTTGGCGCCCGTTCAATTGCTCAAAATCACCTTAAAACTTTTCGGCCGAGCAGTCTTAAACATTTTTGGCTAAAATTTTAGAGTCCAGACATGTATCGGTATGCAGTACTCTTTGTAGACTTAGGTAAAAAACAGGCTTCACCGAGGAATCGAAATTCAGCCAATCAGAACACGGCTCCCACTCGGTGTTACTTCTTGTTTATGAAGTGTCTGCTAGTCGGTCCGCGCTAACTAAATGGCTTTTTTCCAAATTCCGCCCACTTCAAACTTACCCCCCCCCCTGCTCCGGAGTCAGTCACTGGCGAAGTCAGAGGCTAATTCCGCAGTGGGCGTGCCTGAACCTTCGTGGATAGGGGCACGTAAATATAGTTACCCATACCCATACCCATATGAAATTTCTGGTGGTGCAAAAACAAAATAGAAAAAGGTTCCACTCCCAGGCCCAGATCACGCTACACCCCTGCATAGTCAACCAGTGCTGTGAGCAATAGTGTGTGTGTGTGTGTGGGGGGGGGTAATAGTTTAGGCACAGATGCAGGGATTTTAGCAGGTGGGTTGACTGGCCAACAAAGATTATGGTGAGGGAAGGGGTAGAGTCGTGCTCTAAAAAATATATTAGTAAAAAAAGAAGAAAATTTGCTTGAGAGGAGTACTTAGAGAAAGATGAGTGTAATGGTCTTAAACTTCCAAATGGTATTGTGAACTTGCACTGGGTCAAAACCTGTCATGGAATGGGAACCCAGCCTCTATCAGTCATACAGGAAGGAAGGAAATGTTTTATTTAACGCCACACTCAACACATTTTATTTACAGTTATATGGCGTCGGACATATGGTTAAGGACCACACAGATATAGAGAGAGGAAACCTGCTATCGCCACTTCATGGGCTACTCTTTTCGATTAGCAGCATGGGATCTTTTATATGCACCATCTCACAGACAGGATAGCACATACCACGGCCTTTGATGTACCAGTCGTGGTGCACTGGCTGGAGCAAGAAATAGCCCAATGTGCCCACTGACGGGGATCGGTCCCAGACCGACCGCACATCAAGCGAGCGCTTTACCACCGAGTTACGTCTCACCCCTCTATCAGTCATTCAGTCATGAACCTGAATTCTTGATCACTTTGCTTCTGGCTCAGAGTGAGACCAACTGATAGTTTTTCTTTTGTATTTCCATGTTTGAAATTTTCCTCTTCAGTAGTTTAGTGAACAACAGAAGAAATGCAGATGTTTCTATGATCATTTTAACTTGGTAAGTAAGACTGTCAAATTGAGACTAAAATGTTTACAAGATATTGGCAGTTTTAATAGACACAGAAACTACCGGGTAATGAGATTCAAACTGAATAATTTATATTCTTCAAAAAAGGTAGGGGAACCTGAATTATTAATATAAATTATTAGACCACAGACATCCTAGTAAAGAATGTTGAAGTCTATTTATCAACACACCAAAACACATTCCATAGTTTGCACATGCATCATGCAGTTGCCCCGTACACGTGTGGGGTGTCATTATCGATTTTGACAATTTCCAGGAAGTTCCATTAATCACTGTGAAACATTATTTCTGTCAATCTTTTTCATTCTGTTGATCATACAGTTGTTATTGTTTTGTTATCAGTCATTTTTATTGTTTGATTCTGCGATTTACCGATAAAAAACGTCAACTTTCAAATTTCACTTCTGACCCCAATCATCCTTCAAGATCTTTGGTGTTCATAAAACCTACTGTAATACTGAACTACTAGTTGTAATCTTTACCCAATTAATTAACTTTTATCATTTATCCAGCAATCACTGTATACATTGACAAGATATGATGACTACATGTAGATAAATCTCTATATTTTCGGGCACCAACCAAAAATATAGGTCACGTGACATAAGCCCGACTCGACTCGAGTATTTCAGAGTAGATTTTCAATAAACATACCCTTTAAACCATTTGTTTTAGTACAGTAAATGCAAATAACTTTTAGTTTTGCGATAACAATACAAAACTTGTATATTTATTTATGAATTAGTTTAGAAATGCTTTTTTAATGTGACAGAATGTAGCTAGCTTCTTACAAATAATGACGTCATGCATCTTGTATGACGTCACCCAGCAAAAGCCATGCTAGGTTGACAATACTTGATTTACGTACACAAAACTGAAATAAATATTGATTTTCCTTGTTGCATTCGCCATTCTAACCTTCGCAGGATAAAGAGGTTATCTTAAGACAGTAACCAGTTACTCCCTATATAACCATTCCCCACAGCTAATATACCTCACAATTTTGGCAATTGTAAATTCTTATTAGAGTTCCCCTATTTTTTTGGGAAGAGTATATAATAAATTAAACTACAGTGAAACCTCTCAAAACCGGACCCTCTGTTAACCGGAATTCCCCTCAAAACTGACATTTTTCACAGTCCTTTTTTAAAAATCAGTATAGCAATTAACCTTTCTACACCAGATACCTCTTAAAACTGGACATTTTACCTGGTCCCAAGGGTTTCCGGTTTAGAGGAATTTCACTGTAATTATTCACATTTCTTTTGTTGTTCCAGAAACAGCAAATAATTTTTTAACAACACAGTTCTCAGAAAATCTGATTTATTGATGGTTTTTTGAAGCTTTGATAGTAACAAAATATGTTACAGGCTGGACAATATGACCAAAATACAGTTCATTTTTAACTATTTACATACAAATTATACAGCCTTGCCACTCACAAGAGCAATGTTAGACATAAGCACCATAATGCTACACTGATTAACCCTTATAGGGTTGGCAGAAACAACACATAAATGCATAAACTGTAAGTGTTTAAGCAAATTAATTTCAATCAATGAACGTTCTTCCTTTTTAAAGAGAATATTAGAATAGTATAAGTATCTTGGATTTTCATTATACAATCATTTACAATTATGGTATGATAAAAACATGTTCATCTAAATCTGTAAATAATGCTAGCTGGTTTTTACTAAAAATATATACTAGTAATCAAATTCATTTTTATTATTATTATTATTGAACAAAACAAATATAACAAAAACTTCAAACAGATTTTTTTTTTTAAATCTTATATACCGGTAATTGAAAATTATTTTTCATTATTATTGAAAAACCCCCCAATTGAAATAGAAAACTAAAAAAAAAAGTATTCATAGAATATATACTATTGCATTTAATTTTGTCTTTACCACAAAAAAACCCCAACAAACAAATGTGATAAATATAATGTGTGATAAAAATAAATTGAATAAAGTAAAACCATGTTATCTTTAAAAATGCTCTTATAAAGAAAAACGCACAACAAATAATCTCTTTTCATCTAACAGTGGTGCACTGAATGCAATTAAACAACCACAGATTTTAGTGATGGGACTTGAGAGTGGTATGGCCCACCACCAGTGAAAAACCAAATGCAATGAAATGGACATAAATTCTGATTTATATGTATGTGTATTTATTTATTTATTTATCTATTAACAAACTTTAGCCCTTTTTAACTACACTGCTAATGGAAACGGTTATTACAGAGTTCAAATTTGTGATACTGCTCATGTCAAACATCTATACCTAGAATCAAAATCTTATTTTACAAGTCGGTTGTGAAAATTTATCATCTGAAAAGAACAAACAATATCTGGGATGCCATTGTATGTCGAAGCTAAGATTGTCTTAACACTTCATGATCAAATGCAGTTATAAAGACAAACCATGAGAATAATGAAGAGGAAAAAGATAAATAAATATTTCTAAATTCATAATATATGAAGAGTTCATTTCCAGATTTGGGAGACAGCTTTGAAGGTATACTGATGATATTATCACTCGATAAAGTTTCCATCAAACCACAAACTATGCCCACTGAACAGTATGCTAAAACTGTTTTCTCAAAATGACATAAATGGATATATAGCATTTTGAAAAGGAGCTCTTTATATTTTCTCCCGATTTTTCATATCTGCAAATGGTTAGATGATTCAGTCATAGCGTATTTCATTCTCAATTTGGCATCTATTCATCTCACACAATTTATTCAATTTGTGCCTTCATCTTCAGTATATTAAAGTTTGTCTGTTTCTGTTTTAAATCTTCAGTGCAGATATAAAACAGAAACAGACAAACTTTAATATAGTAGATAATTCATTCATTTAAAAAAAAAAGAGTATAATTGAGACTTGGTACTACTTCACAAAAAGATGAAACCCACAAAGTGAAACGATAATTTTTTGTTAATTTTAACAACACTACTTGAGCACATTGATTTAATAAGCATCAGCTATTGAATGTTAAACATTTGGTAATTTTAACATATAGTCTTAAGAGAGGAAACCAGCTACATTTTTCCATTAACAGCAAGGGATCTTTTATATGCACCATCCCACAGAGAGGATAGCACATACCACTGCCTTTGATATACCAGTCTGAAGCACTGGCTGGAACGAGAATAAGCCGAATGGGCCCACCAATGGGAATCAATCCCAGAGTGACCGTGCATCAGACGAGCACTTAACCACTGAGCGATGTCCCGCCCTTGATGCACAGTTTAAAGTTTGTTTTTGTTTAATGATATCACTAGAGCACATTATTGGTGAACAGATAAAGGAATGACGAGAGGTTAGAAAAGGTGATAATCCAGGCCTCTCCATAACAGGCGAGTGCTTGCTTGTGCTCGCCTCATACTTGCCAAAAGATGTATACTATTTTTTTATACTGCTTGCTGTTGAATTACTCTCTTTAATTAAATGTTTTTATCTGGAATTATTATCAAAAGAAAATACATTGTTTGTGTGCTTTTCACAAATGGCGAGTTCTAAATTCACTGGATGTCAATAAGAAGTATTTTATTATAATGAAGATATTTTTTGTTTGGGACAGTAAATAAATTATTTGTGAATGACGTGCATGTGTAGGAATGTATGCAGGGGGGTGGGGGGGGGGGTCTAGACTGGTAAGTGAAGTTTCTAGTGGGGATGAGTTGTGCTCACAAGGAAAATATATGGAAAAAAAAGGAACATAAATTTGCTTGTGTTGGAGGTCGGTTTTGACCCCCAAAATCTACCCTCACTCCGACCATTGACAAATTGTCCATGAATGAAATATACTATGGGTGAATCATTCACTTCCATGCAAGTCAAGCATACCTATATATATATATATATATAATGTATCAGAAACACAATAATCTTGTACATTCAACTTAGAGAATGTATGAATGTAAATATAAGTGCTTAGATCAAATCCGACAAAATAAAAAAATGCTGTAAGCCATGTACAGGTAGATATGAAGTTGCAACTAATGATCGTTAAACGACAAATGATGAACCAACAAGACAGTAAGGTGCACAGATAAAACAACAGTATTTACATTCACAATGCCACTTGGTGGCAGAAAATACACACTTTCAACAATAAAAATACACAACACAGTAAAACCTTTTCATGCCAATATTGCTAAAAAAAACACCCAACATAATATTCAGTTTCAAGCACTAGTTTAAAATTGATCATATCTAAAAAAAAAAAAAAAATTAAAACTTAAAATGTGAAAGCCCCAAATGTTGCAAGATTAGTTTTGCATTGACAGTAATTTGTTTTCTAAAATACAATTGTATACACACTAGAAGTATATAACTAACTTTGTTACTGTTATGTACATATATTTTAAAGCGGGAAGGTTAAATAAACTTGATTTAAAACAATGAGAAATCCTCGTCTTTGTCTTTTTAATTTTTTAAGTTCACACTAACAAACAAAATCAAAAAGGTTCCTAAAACTACATATTTTCCAACAGTTTTGTTTAGTACACCAACTGTACACTACTGCAATCTCAAAGATGTCAGAAGATGCCAGCAGCTGGATGGGTCAATTGTATAGGCTTTTCAAATGGCAGAACCAATGTACCGTTATATTACTCAGCTTTCGCTAGGAATATATCAAATACATGTCATGATAAACAATTTGAGCACATCTTAAATTTGTGAAATATGTGATCAATGAGACTGTGCAGTTTGGATGTTCCATACATCACTAAAATTAGATCTGTTATTCATGGAATGAAACAAATGTAGTTGCTTTACCGGACATTAATTTTTCTAAATATGCCTAGAGAAAGTTGAGTGGTGTATTATCTGAACGGTTGGATGGAGTATAGAGGGTAATAATTAGTGTTCCTCTGCCTTCCTGCTTCCAACACCTATGAATCTTGGATGATTTCTGAGCAACGAAGTACTGCTAAAACCACAAGTGTCTGATAATCACAATATTGTTTCAACCAAGTTGTATAATTTTTTATAGACACCAATATCTGAATAACTGCACATGACTATGTCATTGTTAAACCATCAGATGCATGAAGGCAGGATCACATGACAGCTGACACATTAAATGGCCCAGCAACAGACTGCCTAAAAATACATCCATTTAATTTGTTACAAAAAGTACTTTAGTGAATTCACCTCCACAGAAATCACATACCATTTGTTATCAATCTTTTTGTATGTAACTCAAGTATGGCTTAGTATGGTACCTAAGAATATAAAAAAATAATTGTCCATTTTCATCTTACAGCATCTGTTTACAATGTTTTGAAAGAAAGAAGGTAGAAATGTTTTATTTAATGACGTACTCGACACATTCTCATTTATGGATATATGTTGTAAGACATATATTATGGTTACGGACCACACAGATAATGAGAGAGGAAACCCGCTGCCACCATTCAATGAGCTACTGTTTTTTGATTAGCAGCAAGGGATCTTTTATATGCACCATTCCACAGACAGGATAGTACATACCACAATTTGTTATACATGTGGAGCACTAGCAGAAATGAGAAATAACCCAATAGGCACATTATGACAAGCACATTACCACTGGGCTACATCCTGTTTGCTGTTTGCAAACAGCATATGGTAGCGAGCATTAGCTCAATAGAAACACATACACATGTACGTAGTTTGTGTCATGTAATCTAGGTGACTGGTTTTTGTATGTAGGCTTAATTCAGCCTCTTACAAAATACCTATGCTAAACATTCCAAACTTTATTCGAAAACAACAATGACATTGTTATTCATACATGTCATTCTTGATCCTTTTTCAGTCTGTCACTGCACAGTTGCAGTTGTCACTACACAGCTAGAGTCAGGGGGAAGTTGCATGATCGATGTCACTATTCAAGGGAGTTAACTTGGTGCATGGTACTTTTTCTTTTGAGCCAAAACGCTATTTAATGTAGGATTTTCAATTTTGTTTTAAGAATACTGAAATAGCCTTTTTTAAAAATGATAGGTCAATCATTAGGGTTCTTTCATGAATTTGTGTCCTGCAATCAATGAATTTAGTCAATATTTTCCAACATAAAATGTTCATGGTTACAGTAATCGCCAAATGGCTAATATGTTATCCAAAATATTTAAGCAATAATTTCATTATTGCTATCAAATAGATGATTTTTTTATTTACGGTAGTATTTATTGTGAAAGAAATCAAATAAACATGCCATTGTTTATGGTCAAATCATTTCATGGTGACAGTCAAGGAAGGGATGGTGTGGTGTGTCAAGGGTATTATGAAATTTAAAATTGTGGAGTGGTTACAACATTACAAAACATTACATGAAGGAGGGGTTTAATAAAATAAAAATGTTGAATTATTGAAGAACCTCTATTTAAATGCTGTGATGTATGATATCAAATCCTTCAAGGACAAGAACAATTTGTTATCCTATATATGCTGGAATTTATCTCTTTTTTAATAATACAAGCAATACCACAAAAATAAAACTAAGCATGCCACAGAATTAAGTTATAGGCCCTTCGTGTTTCTGAAAAATAAGAAAGATAATGGACCTAAAATTTTAATTAATAAATGGTTTTTTTTTTCAACATGGAAGCTAGTTATGAGATGGAATTTAGCAAAACCATGGAATTAAGAGACTTTCAACTGCATGTGTATTACGAACCGATTGCTATTTATATGTGGCCTAATTCAAGACGATGCTGAGTATATATATATATATATATATATATATATATATATATATATATATATATATATATATATATATATATATATATATATATATATATATACTTGCAAGTGAGAAAATTATTACCATTTTTAATATTTAAAAAAACAAAAAAAACAAATGCAACTGGCAACAAAAATGCTTAAATGCAGTACAATCATTTTATTTTGAAATTATAAAAAAATCCCACTGCCTTTAATAAATGTGTTACTTATCAATTAGCTTAGCTTAGTAACATGTTTAACGTGTCCATATACCACTAGGGTTTCGAACACACCTATCCCGAGTCCGGCCTCCGATAGGATCGGGGGTCTGACTCGGGACTATCAATTAGTACATATGTTTTCATACTGACCCATTATTAATTAAAAGTATTCCTTTGTTATATCTTTGCTTCATACTGATCAACTTTTAAAAACCCCACATTTTTTTAAACAATATTTAAGAATTAGTATTTGCAAGGCATCTAAAACTTGTGAATTATTGCTTAAAATCAGACACACAAAAAAATCTTAAATTAAAAAAAAGAGACCATTGCCACATTAATTTAAAATTAACACCCACAAAAACAAAACCCACAAAAAACCCCACTAACCGTAAGCAATATCCATTGAGATGTTATTAATAATCAATTATAAGCAAGGTTAACTTGCTTAAAATCGTTTCACTGATAGCAGAACAGCAAACTAGTTTGTAACTGTATTTCATAGGGAATCACTATTACAGAAACAACAGCTTTTCACTAAAATATACGACAGTAAGGTTCCAGGAATCTGAGAACCAGAACATTGCCGTGTAAACACAGGTTTTAATGTTTTTAGTGGTATAAGAATGAGAATAACCATTCTAGGACAAACTGTGGGCAAAACAAGAAATATGAAATCTACGAGTTCCCTACTTTTGAATGGTAGCTAAGAGTTATTTCCCCTACTGTTAAATACATTTTTTCTTTAGACATGCATGTATAATAGTCTCTAACATAAAGCTAGTGATTGTGCTTATGGTAAATGTGTCTGAACCTTTTCAATGTTCACAGCACTTTAACTGTTGGCATAAAACAAAAGAATATAAATATGTGATTATTCAATTCAACAGGTTTCCACAACCTCTAACTAAAAGTGGTCCTCGTCTACAAAAGCCAGATTAAACATTTAAAATCTGTTTCTAAGGGTCATTAATGAAGACTAAAATTCTTATTTTCTCATTCTGCACTTTTTTTTAGAACTTTGAATTAGAGAACAGAAAACAATAAATTTCAACATATTAGTTTCTCAGACGCCAACTAATTTCATTATAATTTAAAAAAAATTAAAATGTAAAATAAGCCATTGGATATTACAATGTAAATTTACAATGTATAAAGACACAGAGACAAGAAGCTTACAGCTTGATTATAACATCAAAAATGTCAACCACAAACCAGAGATCTTTTAACTATTTTAACACATGCAGACAAAATTATTTTCATGAAATCTTTGTTTTCCTCAAATTTCACAAAATATTTATTCTTTGTGGCCAAGTTTATTTAGTGAGATCTTTTTTTTCCACTGCATCATAATGATGTATTGTGGTTAGGTAAACATTATTGTTAGGAAAGTAGCAATGTTTGGGATTTATGTTTTTTGTTTCAGTTATATTTATGTTTACCTAGTGTTCCTGTTTTCCACTGCACCCGTGTCGTGTGGCAATTGGGTTCTGTGTCCTAATACAGCATGCTGGCAGCGGTGTAATAAATGATAAATAATAATTTGTCTAATAATACAGAATCAAGTTGTCAATGACTATAACACAGTTGGGATTCTATTTAATAGATTCATTTTGTTCAATTAAATTCTAAAATGATGTCCCACAAATAAAGTTTGATTTACCTGGTAAATATAACCACTGGTTATAATGACTGGACTGAAATCATGTTATTGGTATTAACACATGTAATGTGTTTATACAGTAATTGTAGTGGGAACACTGTCCATATAAATATTTTGTTTTCAAAAATCAAAAGAAAATAAGGGCTGGGCATGATATGCAAACAAAAAGAATTAAAATTTAAATTATTAAAATGTATAATTGAAAAGTATCCTTAAAATATAAGCATGCATAAACATATAAACTGCTTTTGTCTTGGTGTATACATGTTACGTTAAAATGATCTCTGGTTTATATGTCAACTTGTTAAAAAAAATCACTTTATACTGTAATCTTCAAGATTATACATAACAGGTGCACTCGGTGCCAAAGAAGAATCACAATGTTAGCTATATCAAGAACACATCTCTCACAATATCACTCATGTTAAACAGGCTCAAGCACTTATCAAATGTCATCCATTTCACACCTCGTTTATTTCTGCACTCACCCATGCAGATTCACCTCCACACCGTCACTCGTGTAAAATTTCAATACTCATTCACATCACTTCTCATGCATTTAAAAAAAAAAAAGAGTGGTAGAAAAAGAAATTATCACAAAAATCCTATATAGTCACATATGTAGCCATTTTGTTTTTTCTTCCTAGAGCACGTACATAGTATTTTCAGGTTTTTTCTCTTTCTTTTTTTTTTTGGGGGGGGGGGGGGGAGAGGGGGATTCCGGTATTTAATTGCTCAGTGGTGTCAATTGAGTTGTTCGGTCTCGTGTTTTCTGTCAATAGTTGAGTTATGTGCATCCAACATTTCCGTTAGCAAATCACAGAAAGTAACACAGCCGTCACGCTTGAGTTGCTGGAAATAGGCTATCCCGCGCTCGCCGGCCTGCCGGATGTGTGTAAGCAGAAGCAGCATGGAGGCGAAATGCTGGTGGTTGTCAGGGTGATACTTGTGGGAGACCTCCATCAGGGCATTTAAGATCATCTCACGCATTTCTTGGATTTTGCCAGAACTCGCAAGACGTCTTACTTCTGGAGAACAAAAAATATATGTCATGACAAACAGTGCATACAATTATATATGTAGCTAAAAACTTTCTTTTTCAACACATCTTAATAGGATAACAAACATTTTGCAGAAGTTTGCTGGATAAAATGTGTTAGCTACACGGCAATTGTGGTCAGAATTAACCAAATTAAATATAACCAACGAAAAAGTTTAAGTACTCTGAATGGCAAAAGTGATACTGGATATAAAATCTTTTAAGGTGATCAGAATGAATTATGAATGTGTGCAAGCAGATGCGTATACATATAGAGCTAGCTAAAATGACAACAGATCTATATGCTACAATGTTATATTAACTGTTTCTGATATCTTTGGCTAAATTTATTCACCTTTTCATCAGCCATTTTAACATCACACTGACCCACATTTTGTTCTACATGTGTTTGATTTACAATTTAGCATGTGTTGGCATCGTACTAACCAGCATTCACTAATACTGTTGCCTGCAGTAGAAGAAGTTCGTCCTTGTTGATACGGTACTGAACCATTTGCTCCGAGACTGCACCAACACGTTCTAAAATGTCCGTCATTCCTGTGACATTCCAGTGTGTTCTGAAAAACCATTAAGAACGTAAGTTAACAAAATCTATTTAGGACTGTTTGAGGATTAATCATAATTAAGGGGCAGGAGGTAATTCTTTTGTTTACCCACCATCACAAAATTCAGGAGTTTAAATATTGCTGTCCTATCAATTTTTTGCCCGTCAACATCACAAAGGGTGGAAGAGATATTTTTTACTGCCATCCTGTCGGACTAACAATTATTTTGCATTTATACTTTATGATTGTCCAGCAGGTTTTGATTTGATTTGATTGAATTTGTAGTTTACCGGATTGATCCCTGAAATAATATGAGTTCTCTGGCACATGTTTGAACTAGTGCACAGGTCGGATGTTCCTCAACATTAAATGGAAAGAGGACCGTACTAGTACCCGACGGCTTGCTCTGACATTCACTAAATGCAAATTTTAAAAACAACTGGCAAATTTTACTTTAATTTGGTAAAATTATTTCATGTAATAATTTACATTTTGTTACAAAATAACCAGGTTTCTAAGTTTAAAACATAATTTGTCAAATCTTTTTGCTCACCAGAGCTAGCAGATCTGCCTCCCCCAATATTTTTGGAACATAAATGTATGCATAAAAAATCAGGTCTTTTAATTGTTTTCTAATGAATGACATGAATTTTTAACTAATAAAGAAAAAAAAACCCTGTTTAAATACTTGTTCTGTACCGTACAAAACTAATTCCAAATAAATATATGTAAAACTGAATGCTCTACTTTTTTATAGATACATAATTATAATTTTATCCCGACGATCTAAAGTATCCTGAAGTTTAAGCAAGATGCAAAACTTTGTTTAAATATAAAATTTAACAAGAATTCTGCAGAATTAAATGTCTTGTCTACTATAAAAAAAATTACAGGAATTTTAGATGTGGAGGGGGGGGGTTTAGACTGTGGCAAACAAAGTTTATAGTGGGGTCAAGTCATGCGTACTCAGAAAAAATATTGAGAAGAAAGAAAATGTTCTTGAGTGGGGAGGGGTTTCAACCCATGAAACGCTAGCCCTGCACACACAACTGGTAGTTTACACCATCCTACCTGTCAAGGAGAAAGTCCGGGGCGAAGACCAGGTGATTTCCATCATGTTCCATGGAGCGGAATGCACAGTTCAGGAGCAGCAGTTCCATCCAACAGCACTCTATCAGATGGACCTGGTCAGTGAGGGACAAATCAGTGTACCCTGAAAATAAAAAAAATATTCAAATCTGTGAGGTCATATCAAGACAATCAAATGTGTGAGGTCATATCAAGACATTCAAAGCTGTGAGGTCACATGAAGACATTCAAATATGTGAGGTCATATCAAGACATTCAAATCTGTGAGGTCACATCAAGACATTCATATGTGTGAGGTCATATCAAGACAATCAGATATGTGAGGTCATATCAAGACATTCACATCTGTGAAATCATATTGAGACATTCACATCTGTGATGTCATATCTCAAACTTGGAACATTGTAACTTACCTGCAACATGTTTAACTTTCAGCTAGAACATGTTTAACTCTCCCCTAGAACATGTTAAACTCTCACCTGGAACATGTTAAAATCTCACCTGGAACATGTTAAATTCTCACCTGGAACATGTTAAACTATCTAGAACATGTAAAACTCATCTAGAACATGTTAAACTCTCATCTAGAACATGTTAAACTCTCATCTAGAACATGTTAAACTCTCACCTGGAACATGTTAAACTCTCACTTGGAACATGTTTAATTCTCACCTGGAACATGTTAAACTCTCACTTGGAACATGTTTAATTCTCACCTGGAACATGTTAAACTCTCACTTGGAACATGTTTAATTCTCACCTGGAACATGTTAAATTCTAACTTGGAACATGTTAAACTCTCACCTGGAACATGTTTGGCCCAGTTAATAAGATACACCAGCTCTCTGTCTGCCAGTTTGACCAGGGTGTTTAGCAGGTGTATTCGAGTGGGTGGAAGATTCTGGTTGTGGTAACTTTGTAGGACAGGAAGGTCAGCTTTCTTTAATGCTTCAAGGATCGACATGTAGCGGGATCGTTTAGCACACTGAAACCACAAACAATAGAACATGCATTCACCATAATATACCGAACACCAAAGGAAATGTGAATATAATTTCCACCTGTAATATTAACACATTCTCAAACAGGATAGCACATCCCAACCTGAGGGGATTTACCACCGAGTAACATCCCACCCTGGGTCTACTTAGCGGGATTTACCACAGAGTTACATCCCACCCTGGGTCTACTTAACGGGATTTACCATTGAGTTACATCCCACCCTGGGTCTACTTAATGGCATTTACCACAGAGTTACATCCCACCCTGGATCTACTTAATGGGATTTACCATTGAGTTACATCCCACCCTGGGTCTACTTAATGGGATTTACCATTGAGTTACATCCCACCCTGGGTCTACTTAATGGGATTTACCACCGATTTACATCCCATCCTGGGTCTACTTAATGGAATTTACCATTGAGTTACATCCCATCCTGAGTCTACTTAATGGGATTTACCATCGAGTTACATCCCACCCTGGGTCTACTTAATGGGATTTACCACTGAGTTACATCCAATCCTGGGTCTACTTAATGGGATTTACCACTGAGTTACATCCAATCCTGGGTCTACTTAATGGGATTTACCACTGAGTTACATCCCATCGTGGGTCTACTTAATGGGATTTACCATTGAGTTACATCCCACCCTAGGTCTACTTAATGGGATTTACCACCGATTTACATCCCATCCTGGGTCTACTTAATGGGATTTACCATTGAGTTACATCCCACTCTGGGTCTACTTAATGGGATTTACCATTGAGTTACATCCCATCCTGGGTCTACTTAATGGGATTTACCACTGAGTTACATCCAATCCTGGGTCTACTTAATGGGATTTACCACTGAGTTACATCCCACCCTGGGTCTACTTAATGGGATTTACCATTGAGTTACATCCCATCCTGGGTCTACTTAATGGGATTTACCACTGAGTTACATCCAATCCTGGGTCTATTTAATGGGATTTACCATTGAGTTACATCCCACCCGAGTCTACTTAACGGGATCTACAACAGAGTTACATCCCATCCTGCATCTACTTAACATGATCTACCACAGAGTTACATCTACTTAAAGAAATCTACTACTAAGTTAAGAGTACATCCAACCCTGGGTCTACTTAACGGATTTACCACTGAGTTACATCCCACCCGATTCTACTTAATGGGATCTACCACAAAGTTACATCCCATCCTGGATCTACTTATGGAAATCTACTACTGAGTTAAGAGTACATCCCACCCTGGGTTTACTTAAGGGGATCTACCACCGAGTTAATCCCATCCTGGGTCTAGTTAAAGGAATCTACCACTGAGTTACATTCCATCCTGGGTATACTTAAGTGAATCCACCACTGAGCTACCCTGGGGTCTAGCACTGAATTACATGATGCTTGCATAACCCGTCATACAATACAAACCTTAGCTGTAGGAATCCAGCTCGTAGAGTTAACAGCACCATCTGTCGAGTCTGCACGACACCGCTTACCCTTGCCTGCACCACCACCACTGCTCTTGCGTTCCTTACGCTGGCTTCCTAGAAACCAAACAATAATACATCCACAAACATCATAAATAAAGTGGAGTTTCATAAGCATCAGAAGCAGAGGAGCAGCATTTTGGCATTTTCCTAAGTTGAAATGAGAATTAATATAACTGCAACCCCTACCCCTTACTCCCACCCCCACCATTCAATTGCATCCCCACAATTTCCAGCATGTTCCAAAACCTATTAAGTCTGTCTCAGCTGAATTATTTTATGTGAGGCTGACACATTATAATGGTTTATACAGATGGCAATGTATATTTTCAGAGCCTGAAGTGAATAAATGTTAATCATTAAGAGATAATATATACTAAAACAACATACAAGGGTTCATTATAAAAATGATGAAAGGCTGTCTGAGAAATGTATGTGGCAATATCTACTGAGCATAGCAAAGTGAATCATTGTAAGCATGAATGGTTGTCACTGTTGTTGGCAATAGCAGAAGAAAGAAAGAAAAAAAAGACATTTTTTATTTAATGACACACTCAGTTAGTTATGGTTTATGTCAACAGAATGATTAAGGACCACAAAGATAATTAGAGAGAAAATCATCTGATGCCAATTCATGGGCTACTCCTTACGATCTTTCTAGGCAATGTTCTACAGACAGGATAGTATATACCACAGCCTGACACTGAAAATCAGTATCTGCCGCCTGTTAATAAAAATTCTGTTTGAACTGATACTGTGATGTGAAGTCAATAGTTCTACCTGGCATTCTTAAGTCTGAAGGGTTACCCACTAAGGCTGGTAGCCTTGATGAGAAAAACATCAGTCTTTGTTCTTACGTACATTATTAATAAGATCTGTCTTTATAACTGCACTAACTAGTTCTCCCAAACACTATCGGTACCTTTGTTCATGCCAACTTCGTAACACTTGCGTAGTCGGCATGCCTGGCAGCTCTTGCGCCGGTGTTTGTCAATTGTGCATGAATCTGTGGCTGGGCACACATAGTCAACTGGACCTAGAACACAAACAAAACAATATATATTATCCACATAATTCAAGATATTCATGGAAATATAACTGTATGACACACATGTGTCATAATGATTTCACATGTACAACAAATGATGTAATTTTGGGAAACGATGTCATAACTTAAAGCGGCTTCTCCAGTCTTAGATCTGTGTGAACGTTTACCAAAATGACATCATTTCGGAAAATTATGTCATTTTGTTGTCTCTTTCTAGTTACGTTTGAAACATTTTGACATGATCCTAGCTTGTTATTCATAAAAATAATATTTTGAATAATGTGGATAATAAAGAAATTATTACACTCGCGTGTGAATCATACTGATTTTATGAAACTCGTGTCAGGATTCACGTATTACCCTAGCTCTTGCTCGGGTAATACAACAGTCCTGACACTTACTTCGTAAAATCAGTACGACATACTAGCTCATATAATAATCTCTATATATATTCACAGTTTTATGTAGTACTGGGAATCGGTTGGACTTTCAATGTCTACTGGACCTAGAATACAACAAAATATATAAATTCACAGTTTCATGTAGTTTGGGAATCGGTTGGACTTTCAATGTCTACTGGACCTAGAATACAACAAAATATATAAATTCACAGTTTCATGTAGTTTGGGAATCGGTTGGACTTTCAATGTCTACTGGACCTAGAATACAACAAAATATATAAATTCAGTTTCATGTAGTTTGGGAATCGGTTGGACTTTCAATGTCTACTGGACCTAGAATACAACAAAATATATAAATTCACAGTTTCATGTAGTGTTTGGGAATCGGTTGGACTTTCAATGTCTACTGGACCTAGAATACAACAAAATATATAAATTCACAGTTTCATGTAGTTTGGGAATCGGTTGGACTTTCAATGTCTACTGGACCTAGAATACAACAAAATATATAAATTCAGTTTCATGTAGTTTTGGAATTGGTTGGACTTTCAATGTCTACTGGACCTAGAATACAACAAAATATATAAATTCACAGTTTCATGTAGTGTTTGGGAATTGGTTGGACTTTTATTATTGATCATTACGTAAATTAGAATCGGTTGGCACCAATCGATAAATTTGCTATTACACAATCAATCGGGTTTGAATTTTATGAACATAAGAAAGATTTGAATTATAAGGACAATGCACTTATCATTGTATTCACTGGGATCTATCTAGACCATACAAATGGCTAATTTAACCTTTAATAACTATTTAATATCTTAAAAACAATCCCCACTTTACACGCTGTATGAAGTTTATAACTATTACATCAATATAACATAATGTAAATCATAAAATTAATGCAAACAAGACATTAATGACAAAAATGCGTCTGATGTATTGGTGCAATAATGTTTTTAACCTACATGTATGTCACCACCTAGAAAACCCCCAGAAACAACCAAACATATGTGCATCTATTAGAAAGTGCTATTTTATGTCATTAGAAAGTAATCATGTAATGAAGAAGATAACACAAATATAAAAGAAATGTACATGTATTCTGAACAAGCGAAACAGACGATCTATTAATTGCTATTGGTGTTCATACTAGGTAGATGTCTTATGCCTAGCTCCACGCCTTTCATTTCTGTGGTGCTCTGTGTAATAGGTACAGGAAATTACTACCAACTAACACATATAGCTTCCACTGGTTTTGACTGTCAAAACAAATGCCAACTGCTATTGGAAATTTAGTTGATATGAGCTAAAACTATTAAGTAAATTCTGTCAAAACGATTCATTATTTTTTGTTAGCAGTGTGATCTTTAAAAGTTACATTTGCCAGATGCATTAATTAAAATACACATTTTAATGTGCAACTGTCTCAACACAATAATAACATGAAGCATTATTTAAATTATTTACAGTACTATCAATTAATAATCTAATTCATTCTTGGGGGAATCACCATTGTATGGTTTGGCTTTTTCCATTAGTAGACAAATGAGAGAATATTCTATCGATAATATGTTGGGACACGGATACAGCAAGAACTAGTTTGACAGCTAAAACCCTTATCAAATGATATGTGGAAAGTCACGCTAGGACTTGTAACTATAAATGGTTATATTTTGTTTAATGTATATATTAAGTTGTTCATTATTCTTATCATTAGCTTTGTTATTGCTGGGTCACGAGACTGTGCTTATATGTATAATTATATTTATCCTATAACTTACCCATGATATCCATGTCATAAATCCATGTGATAATTTAATATATTAACTTGGTTAATAATGGTGTGCTAATTTGCAAGGTCTCTACGTAATGTGTTGCTGAGGATGGGTCATTTGCTTACAAGCCAACAAGACCTGTGTACCTGAGCATAACGTTTTCAAAGATTTATTTAAAACGTGTGACATCAAACTAATTTGTGCTAATCGTGATAATGTCATATTACCGATGGCGGTGACTTTAGTACTGTGACTTACTAAATGTTTTATTAAATGTTATTTTAGGAGTGTTATAGGATAAATAGAATTCGCTACTCGTGTTTTTTACTATGTAAAATATCAACCTCATCTAGTTAATCCGTATTTGTCTCGGCAGAGCCTCAACATATACCGATTAACAGACTTGGTTGATATTTTCCATATCAAAAAACACTTGTGATGAATCCTCTATGTATACATCATATGTAAACATAGTGTAAAGCATTTTGTACTGTACTGTACTGTACTGTACTGTACTGTACTGTACTGTACTGTACTGGCCAAACAACTTTTTTTTAAATATGTCTTCATGGGTTGTTATTTTTTTCAATAAACATTAACATTTAGTGATTCAACATTATTGGTTGTTTTATTAATTTTAAACAATAAAGAAAACAGCTGAAATTATCTATTTAGTTTTCTATAAGCATTGCCAAAAGTAGTGCAAAATTGAAATTCATTCAGTTATATCCAAGCATTTATAGTAAGAGAATTACGGACTGGAATTATTAAAATATGTTTCCAATCAATCAAATATGAAAGGAAAACACTACTCATTGACAATATACCATTCCTTTGACTACAATGGACAATTTCTACAAACCAAACTTAGTGTTTCCTTGTTTTTATTAATTAATCATCAACATTTTCACAAGTGAGTAACATACACTTTCTTGCTAACCCATCTCTTCTCACAACAAGGGTACATAAAAAATTAACATTTTACCGGGATATTTTTATCAAAATTAGGAGAGGTTTTTTTTAATGTATGCTAGCAATTAACTCCCTCCCTTCATCCCTCCCATCATAGAGTTTGTATACCGCTGAAAAAGTCGACAATGTTGAGTGATTTATGAAAATGCTTTATTCATTTTACATGAGAAATGTCAGTGTTAACAGACACTTAAAACTAACTCAAGCAATGAAATAATAATGTCCTTTTTAACACTGGGCAGAGCACTGCTTTAAGTTCTATAGATTATACATGCACGACTCAACACTTTTGTGTCATTATTCAATCCAGTATATATTCAAATAAAAGGGTGCACAGGTGGTACATAAATGGTTATGGAAAGAAAGAAAGAAATGTTTTATTTAACGACGCACCCAACACATTTTTATTTACGGTTATATGGCGTCAGACATATGGTTAAGGACCACACAGATTTTTGAGAGGAAACCCGCTGTCGCCACTACATGGGCTACTCTTTCAGATTAGCAGCAAGGGATCTTTTATTTGCACTTCCCACAGGCACGATAGCACAAACCATGGCCTTTGTTGAACCAGTTATGGATCACTGGTCGGTGCAAGTGGTTTACACCTACCCATTGAGCCTTGCGGAACACTCACTCAGGGTTTGGAGCCGGTAAAATCCCATGCCTCGACTGGGATCCAAACCCAGTACCTACCAGCCTGTAGACCGATGGCCTAACCACGACGCCACTGAGGCTGGTAAATGGTTATGGAGAGAAACATGTGCAATCAAACTCTTTGCACTTACATCAGTGCAGTGTTCTCACTGCTCCATTTAAGCGGGTGGCCCGCCCTGCTATTCCATTTTGCCACCCTCCTTTCACGTTCTCTGCACTGCATCTCCGATTGAAAAAACCCTCACTTATTTAGCACCAAATTTGTCACGTGATCAGAATGGTCATTCTGTCTTTTGTTTCCACTAACTATCATCTGATATTTTGTCCTCAGTTGCAGATATAATTCGTTGTAACTGATGATTTTCACTTTCTGTCATTCTGTTTATTCAGCAATTCTTTATAAAATATTGTAAACTTTTCATTTTGGGAGATATGAACGCTTATAAAAACAACGGAAGTGGTAGTGTTTATCATTAAAATAATTTATCTCGAGTGCCAAATAATATATACACCGCCTTTACAAAAACGAAACTGGCGATAATATTTTATCACAGCGATCGATTCATTCGATGAAGATGGAAATAACAAAAAATGTATCTGACATCACTTTACAAACATCTTTATTGTTTTCCGTATATCTTGAAACCTTTATTAAAAATAATAATATTAAAACTTTGATCGATTCAGCAAAACCGGAACTGCCCGTGAATGTCAGACCAATATCATCTTCAGTTCAATCAAAAGACGAGTCTGCTTGTATTTCGTATTTAAAAACCTTTTTGTAGGCAAAATAAGGAGTATGTCTTTTCACAAAGTCTACCAACACACAACAATATGGTAACCAAACGACCCCCCCCCCCTTTTTTTTTTTCTTTTTTTGTTTATTGTTTTTTGGGTTTTTTTTGAAGGGTGCAGAGCGGCAGCCCTCCTTTAATTTTCACCTAGCGAGAACACTGCAGTGTATCTGAAATCTCATCTATTCATTTTTTTTGTTCAATGATAAATAATATTAAATAAAAAATAACAGATTAAAGACACAGTTTATCAGATTTATAATGTGAAAACAAGAATGAAGAAATCGCCATTCATCCTAAACAGAATAAAGCTGATAATCCACATCATAAACCAGGGGCCTAATTCACAACGGTCTCTTAGGCTCTGCTAGACAACAAAGCATCCTCTTTGCAAGTCTTTTAGCATTGCACTGCGAGATCGCAAAGTTGCGAGAATTTAGTGAATTAGGCCCCCGTTATCCAAAAAAAGAGAAAAAAAGAAGGAAAAAGCACATTTATTCCTAACTTTTAATACACAAAATCAGATTTTGTTTGATCAATCTATGTAAGCAAGCCATCAAAGAAGATTCCTATGTCATTCCTTGTCAAATGTTAAATATTATCATTTTCAAAACTCTTTAATTCATAATTAAATATGTACAGTAGAACTCCTCAAAACCAGACTACCATGGCACCAAATAAAAAGTCTGGTTTTAAGGGGTATCTCATTTAAAAAGGTGCTGTTCTGTACTGATATTTAAAAATGGACAATAAAAAATGTCTGGTTTCAAGGAATTCTACTTTACTAAGGATCTGGGTTTGAGGGGTTTCCTTGAATATTTAGATGTTTTTATCATAAGCATTACTGATGCTTATCACAATTTAGACACACAAACAAATTCAAATTTAAAAACCCCCAACAGTTTAGTTAGGCTATTGTACAGTTTACTAAGGATCTGGGTTTTGAGGAACTCCACTGAATACTTAGATGTTTTTGTAACATATATAACTGATGCTTATCACAATCTAGACACACACAAACATAATTCAAAAATTAAGACTGGTTTCTCACAGTTAGGCTATCGTACTAAGGATCTGGGTTTGAGGGGTTCCATTGAATATTTAGGTGTTTTTGGTAAAATACTGTTTTACATTACTGACGCTCATCAGAATCTAGACATGCAGACACAAACACATTCAAAAATTAAGATTTTTTTTTGTCACAGTTAGACTATTATACATCTGTCTGGATGGACAAGCTGTGTCTGTCATTGTGAAATAAAAAGAGGAGGACTTTAATAAAGTTATATCTTTTCAGTAGCAAGATGAGACTAGAACGCATCGAGTTGATGATATATTATCACGTACTGTAATATTCACTCGCCAGTGGCTAAACAATGGCAACAGAATCAATACACAATGCACACACGAAAGCGTCTAGACATGACAAAAATAGATAACCACTTTACCTTGCTGAAATGGCCAGCCAATATTTAGAAAATCACGGGTTCATTTCAACACCGGCAATTTGATTAATGGACTCTGAACACATAAATACGTGTGTATAAATCTCAGATTTTTAAATGCAAAACAGTTTCTTGATATAATATTAATTTACTAACTGTCTTTATTGAAATACCACTTCAGAGATTTTATTGTTATACACCAAACCAAAAATCTCAGATTTCTTTAATACAAAGCAATTCCTTGAAATAATATTAATTTAATAACTATTATTTTAGAATGCCATTTCAGATATTTTATTGTTACACATCAAGTCAGAATATGACTAAGACAGACCAAGAAAACGCCCAGGACTATCAAAAAATAAAATAGAAATAAAAATATTATTTTTACACTTTTGACATTTGACACTGAAAGCATGTCCATTAAAATTTTCAGCAAAAATTTCATGACAAGAATACCCACAACTTGGTATGATTTATCCTGAGTTTGTAACCAGTATACCATGTTTTTAGTACATAAAACATTTATTAATTATTAAAATTTCACCATTATTAAGTGGCCAACTATGTTAAGAGGCCACACTTTTATATAATTCTCCCAAAACATCTTATACAGAAGAAACTGACCTGTATTAAACAGCCACCTGTCTTAAAAGGCCACTTTTTGAAACTCCCTTTAGTGGCTGCTTAATACAGATTTGACTATAAAAATATCAAAAATTATTAGAAATTTTCCACTGAAAGCATACCCATTAAAAATTTCATGACAAAAATACCAAGAACGTGGTGCGACTTATCCTGAGTTTGTAACCGTTATATCATGTTTTTGGTAGAAAAAATATTTATTAATGATTAAAAATGCAATATACTTATATATATTCTTGCTTTGAATTCAAATACTGTTTTAATTCACTACATTTCTGGTCGTCATCATGTCTGTAGCAAATTAATATATGGATTTCTGCCTCTGAACAATAGTTTGTACTTTTCAAGTTGGTATCATCCCAATAGTACAATACATTGCCAACAGACTGCCACATTGTACCAATCAATGCTAATCCAGATTTAGCATCAAAATCTGTTGCTAACACACTGTCACTGGTCTTATTTCCAATACCGTGGAACCTGTCTAAACTGGACAAAGACAGACTCAGAAAATAGTTTAGGGTGTGAACCAAGGACAAATGGGAACATGGACTAACTCCATGTAAAAGGCACTTCAATGAAAATTGTAAGAATTTGGGGAGTTTTCAAAAAGGGCACTTCAGATTTTTTAAGGGAGAACAATTATCCTGTTCCTATCTCTTGGACCCGACCAAGCTAGGTGAGGGGACCCAGTGTACTCATGGTTTGCATTCTGGTCACCTTTGAAATAGGAATCTATTAAAACATTCCAAATATCCAGAAACAAGTAATTGTATCGAACTAACACACACGCCATACTGATAAAGGCCATAATACATTATATACATAATAAAATTATTACGTTTGGTCGACACTATATAGACCCAGTGATTTTCCGTTTAAAAAAAAACTATGTTTCCGTTTCATGTTTTTGTAAATTCCGTTTCATTTCCGTTTCAGAATACAATATGTAGGCCTAATTAACAATTTAAATAACACAAGTTGTGACAAATTAACATAATAGGCAGACAACACAGTTTACGTTTTAATTTTTCATAATTCTTGACAAAATATTAATTTTATAAGTTTTAAAAGATGAAAAAAATAATATAAGTTTTGTCAAATATATCATATATATATATATATATATATATATATATATATATATAAAAATACCGTTGGGTCTGTTTTATTTAATTTGTACGAAACTAAAATAAGGGTCCGAAAATTTGTTGTTAAATCAAAGTAGGCCTTCATATTAGTAGTGAAAAATCGGAGCAAAGGTTACAGTTATAACAACTACATAAAGCATAACTGTCCAACAATTGAGTGCACTGTTTATTCAACGCGGCTTAATGTTAACAAAGTGTAAACATTTATTGTTATCACCGCTTTGACAATCTAACGATGTGAAGTATGTGCATGACACAACGGAAATAAAGTAACATTGCAACATTCAGCCAGCCATTTTTTGCTAAACGTTTGCAAACATATTTTGACTGGTTCCCGAAGTGGTCATTCGGTTTAATGTGTAGCGTAAAAATCAGTCTTCCAAGACGAGCATTAGTGACAAACCGCTGGCTGAACTTACTCCTGAGAAAAAAAACCCTGTCCCGTCTGCGCAGGCGCAACAGACTAAGCAGTAAACTAGTCCTAAGTTCAGCCAGGAAACGTTTAGCTAACGTTTCCGAAGTATTTGGTTCCCAATGTGGCCATTTGGTTTACCATGAAGCGTATAATCCAGTCGAGCGGATGTTTTTCCGCTTGGTCTGGCTGAATGTAACCCCGGTAAATACGACACTATGTGTTTCCCAATAGTACTGCACACGGGGCAATCGTCAGTTTTACAGTGTGGCAATTTAGTAAAATTTAACAATGTGGCAATTTAGTAAAATGGTATTAATTTTTTTAACTTTGCGGAAAATTGTAATTCGTTTCACAATGGGAATTCCACGAATTCCGTCCGTTTTCTGCAATCGTATAAATATATATACATGTACATCTAAATTTGATTTTCTATATACAGTCAAACCTGTCTTAAGCAGTCACACAAGGGAGTAGATAAAGTGGCCGCTATAGACAGGTGGCCACTGAGTACAGGCTGCCACATATATAGTCTTTAAAACATTTGCTGTTGTTTCTGGTTTACCATCTGTACTGCTAGTCAACGGATGTGTGCATCACAGTTGACTATAAATCAACATTTGACATGTCGTCTCCTTCAGAAATAATGCAAATGGAATTAAATTAACTGTTTGTTTTCTTTTCCCATTTAATTACTTAATTCCTACTTCATGCGGTGTATTGTCATAGTAAGTGAATCTACAACTGTCAAGCGTAGCCTGCACAGAGGCAATGTGATGCATTCTAGAGTCATACTTTCTTAATTGATACACAATAGAGATGTCGGGATTGAATGGGTACTAGTATTCCTGAAGGTGTGAAGACCGGTTATTTGCTGCACCTTATCACCGTTGTTAAAATATCTCTTTTATATAATAGTAAAACTGTGGCTGCTTAATACAGGTATTTTAGCGATTTGGGATCTGATTTAGGTGGCCACTGCCGTGTTAAGACAGGTGACCGCTTATTACAGGTGCATTTACATTATAAATCATTTGGGAGGGAAAAAAGTGGCTGCTTAAGGCAGGTGACTGCTGAGTACAGGTGGCCGCTAGGACAGATTTGACTGTATGTGGTTTATTATGCAGATTATTGCCAGTAAACAAGCCAGGTAATAAGCATGCAACTACAGATGATGTTCTGTAGAAATTTGTCATTTGACAAGAGTTGACAGTCACAAACTTTGTAGTAATGGTCATTTATGTCCAAAACAAAATGAAGAGTTTCTGTGTTAAATCAGTTCAATTTTGTATGTTTAAAAATGCATATTTTAAATATTTTTAGACCATATGCATATGCTAATATATACATAATGTAGGTCTAATGGAAACTGAACAGTCACTAAAATGTTACCACGTTTGCACGGAAAAGAAAAAGGTTCCATTTTTGTCTATTAATAGACATGAGCAAGCCTGATAATGCTATTTATACACCTGACATCTTCAGAGAATCTGTAATTAGTCGACATGTTCTGAATGACTCAAGCATCTTTTAACAAAAGTTTACCACTGTCAATTAACTGAACTCCAGATAAATAATCCAGTCCAATTTGTCTTTTATTTAAAATGTACCTCTGAAAGTGGTATCAGTTATTATTTATGGTAGTACCGGCCTCAGTGGCATCGTGGTTAGGCCATCGGTCTACAGACTGGTAGGTACTGGGTTCGGATCCCAGTCGAGGCATGGGATTTTTAATCCAGATACCGACTCCAAACCCTGAGTGAGTGCTCCGCAAGGCTCAATGGGTAGGTGTAAACCACTTGCACATTTATGGTAGAATATAACCTCAGATGATTATGGAAACAGTCAATATGCACATGTTAGATAAATCAGAATATTTCAATATCAGTTCCTGTAGCTGGATAACATGCAATCCAAGCTAAAAAGTAAAATGGTTCAATTTTTAAATAACCACAGTACACATTATTCAGTACATTTATTAAGAGTTTTGTTATTAGAAAGTTAGTTGAATTAGGCTGATTTTTTTTATTTCACAACATTTATTTAACCAAAATACTGCATTTTATTTTAAATGAAATTTCAACATATCAGAAAGTCCAGTGAAACATCAACAGGTTTTTTCTTCTTCTGTTTTAAATAAAGAACAGAATACAACAAAGGCTTTTTCCTTAGTCCAAACATCTGTAAACCAGATAACTACTAAAACAAGACTTTTTACTTGGGTCTTCGGATATGCGGTTTCGAAGGATTTTCACTGTGTCCATATTATCAATGTAATATATGGCATATTACTACATGTAATAGTATATGATTAATAAAAGATTCAAGTAACATTATTTCAACATTTCATTTGGTGACAGGCACACATTCATTTATGACAGGCTCAATTTGACAGTATCCATAAAAAAAAGAAATCCAGTCCTGATAATTTGATACATCTAAAAGCAATAATATGTTTCAATCAGTGTGTATAATCAAACTGTGAAAGGTATCCTTGTATAATGCAAAAATAACTGACAGGCATTGTACAGTTTTCAAAATACAAGCAATAACAATCAAGTATCATAAAAAGTATTTTTGCTTACTACTGGGTGGTGACACTGTCAGGGATAAAACCATTAAAATGTCTACTCCTTTCAGTGTCTGGATTAAAAAATTTGGGACATGCTTTAATATAGGCGTATGCCTCAGTTTTCTCGCTGCTCCATTTAAGCGGGGCAGTCCGCCCCTCTATTGCATTTTGCCGCTCTCCTTTCACACTCTCTGCATTCCTTTATTTTTCTGTGCCTCTCTTTATTTTCCTGCACCTATCTCCGCTATTTCCAAATGCACACTTTTTTCTACACATAAAAAAACACAACGATCAGTCTGCACACTAGACATGAAAGGAAACAAGCCGTGTTGTGTACGAAAAAGCAATTGATGAAACATTTACGACAGTTACCGTAACATAATTTAACAGCCTCTATTTTGTCCCATACCTGTATTCAGTTATATGTTTAATACGTACAATAAAAGTTATATTTTATTTGAGCAATAAAAACATTTTTATTTTTTATGGATTCGACAATCTCCGATTGAAATATCCCCATTTATTTGGCACCAAATTTGTCATGTGATCAGAATGGTCATTCTGTCTTTTGTTTCCACTAACTATCGTTTGATATTTTGTCCTCAATTGCAGATATATTTGGTTGTAACTGTTGTTTTGTTTATTCAGAAGTTCTTTATAAAATATTGTAAACTTTTCATTTTGGGTGGATATCACCGCTTATAGAAATAACGGAAGTGGTAGTGTTTAATCATTAAAATCATTTATCTTTGGTGCCAAATAATATATACACCGCCTTTACAAAAACAAAACTATCGATGAAGATGGAAAGAACAAAAAATTTATCCGATATTAGAGGATCACTTACAAACATCTTTATTGTTTTTCGTATATCTTGACATCTTTTTTAAAATAATAATATTAAAACTTTGATCTTTTCAGCAAAACCGGAACTGCCTGTGAATGTCAGACCGATAACATCTTTGGTTCATTTGAAAGACGAGTCTGCTTGTATTTCGCATAAACTTTTTTGTAGGCAAAATAAAGAGTATGTCTTTCCACAAAGTCTCCCAACACACAACAATATGGTAACCAAGCTCCCCACCCTCTTTCTTTTAGTTTTTTTGTTTTGTTTTTGGGTGTGTTTTTTTACGGGTGTGGTACTGTGCGGCCACCCTCCTTTAATTTTCACCCAGCGAGAACAATGAAGCAGTTGGCTCATCCCAAAACTACAACTGTGGCTGTTTCCGGAATAGAGATGTTTATGTTTATTCACATTTCAATTCAATGAATGCAACATTAAACAAATCTGAGACCAAACTATTTGGCTCGTTTTATCAAGAATCTGTTTTTGTCAGATCTGGGTTAGTCAGGTTCTACTGTGTATATATTTTTAACATCCTTCTTATCTCTTTGGATATTGAATACTTAATAATAATTGCTCCGTTTATTTACAGAAAGGCTTGGTATGCAAGTATGGTGTGCCTGGTAATAAAAAATCAATTTACAAATCTGGAAAGGTAGTCAAAAATAGTTGTTAAAATGTGCAGGAGCCAACATATTGTGGCAAGCTATCAACGTGTTATCTATAGGATAAAGTGTAATTGTTAACAGTTACACAATATCCGATTCAAAATACTTTTTAGCAGCAGTTCATATCACAGATTTCCTGTAGAAGGCAGGCAAAACTTTTTAGGACATTAAAACCCTTCTAAACTGGACACTCTATAAAACAAAATTCACTAAAAAGAAAACCCAGACATTTATGACTATACCTTTTAAAATATCAGTAACTCTATAAACTGGATACCCTTAAAACCAGACTTTTTACTTAGTTCTGTGGATGTCTAGTGGTTTCACTGTACTAGTATAGAGGATAATAAATGAGTTAACATCAAATTTATGTCCTGAGTGAAATAATTTTCACTTGTCACGAGCTTCATCAAATTTATGTCCCGAGTGAAATAATTTTCACTTGTCATGAGCTTTATCAAATTTATATCCCGAGTGAAATAATTTTCACTTGTCACTCGCTCGGTAACAAGTGAAAATTAATTCACAAGGGACATAAATTTGATAATAACTGGCACAGAGTTTGTTACCCAGGTTATTTGGGTTTTTAAAAGCCTTTATTTTCTATATAGCCTACATCAGCTACACGTCCATGAATATAGAAACGATGTAAACTACTTTACTGTTCTGGGTATTGCTTTAACTTTGTATTTTATTCACGGTTCACAGATAATTTTCAAAAACAAAGTTCTATATATTCTGTTAAAAAAAAATCTATAATGCATTGCATTAAACTACCATTTTATTACAAGTTTAACACTAAAACCAGAAAGACATAAACGCAAACGCCTTAAACTATGTGACGTTAATGTGTGTGCTTTGCCAAATTGTGATGACGTCATATTTAGTATCGCCAAGGTGATTGGTTTGTTGGAATCAAATCGTCCAATAGTAGTGTACATTAAACCAATTATGATTTTTATTTTCCCCGTTATGAATGCCTCCTAGGGAAATAAACATTATTAATTCCTTCTGAATCCTACAGATAATCGTAACATTCTACATGTTTGAAACAAGCATGTCCCCTACCAGATCCAACAATTTTTTTGGTGAAAAATCAGTAAATGGCCATGAAAGTCAAACTTGATCTGTAACAGTACATGATAAAGCTATATACAAAATGTCAGCTCAATATATCAAGGTATTGGGAAAAAAACATCTAGAAAACTATATGTGGGACAGACAGATGGAACGACAGAGATGAAAGCTATAGTCTCCACCGGTAGGGAGCAGATAAAATAACAGTGGCGCTCGAATTTAACAGCAGCCATGTGACAAACTGCTCCAATGCCCTGAAAATTAAATAAGTCTCATGGCAAAAAAGACAGTGCCTTGTATCACATGATAGTAATTGGTCATCAAACTCCAGCTAAATTCCTGAAAGTTGTTTTATTACAAAATTGGAAAATTTGTTTCTAATTTTCATTATTATTCATACTTACCTAGTGCTAGCACAACAAATATAAAGTTGAATAAGACTATTGTGAAGCTGTTTTCACTTATTTGTTTTGAATGGGTGCTGCTGTTTTGTATTAACCTTCTGAGTACTGCAGGTGAGATATCTCGCCCGAAGTCATGTCAGTCGATATACTGTACACTGTATACAGTGCATTCCCCAATTCATATTTCCCGCCGTTTTGCACATGACACTCACAGACCTGTCAACCTTTAGTCAAGAGAAAGCAGGAGGTGTGTGTTGAAAAAGCAGGAGATTTTGTCAAAAAGCAGGAGATTTTTTAAATTCACACAATTTAACCCAAAATCGCAAGATTTAAAAAAAAACATTATTACAATAAGTTATATGAATACTATATAATGTCATATATACTTCTTAACCTTAGATCTTGGCATTAAAAAAAAAAAAGAAAAAAAAAAAAGAAGATTTAATACATATTTAAAAAAATATATATATTTTATCCAAAAATGTTAAGAACATGAACAAGAAATAAAACATTTAATTAGTACATTTACGGTATTACACTTACAGCCTTACATGTTGCGTTACATTATCATTTGTGGTTAGTGTACCTAAGTACCAAAGACAAATTTATATAAATTTTATAAATTAATATTCAGTTTTTACTATAATGAGGAACGGTAGCATGGTACTTATTTAAAATCATTATAATGATGCAATAAACATTGTATTTTCATTAATCATAAGTAAACCCTCGTTACGGACATCGTGTGAAATATACCGGAATTATACCCATTTCCGTGAGTAACTTTATGTCAATGTCAAACAAAACATTTTTTAATTGTACATAAATAATTTCTTGAAGTGTACCCTTATAACCAACATTTTACTACACAAACATACAAAATTAACTGACACAAGAATGTTTATACAGCTAATTGGTCTTTTCGTTGTCTTGCTGTGGCAGTTCAGATTCGTCATAGTTGCATTATGTAATCCAGTGGGAAGACATTTTACAATTCAGAGGTGTTATTAGAACTAAATTGGATAGTTTTTTTGTGGTTTTTTTTGGCAACACTGAATGTCAATACACAGCCTGTTGAATTAGCAGCAACACGCTTCGTAGCCATTACGATGACAACAAACATTATAATAACACGTCATTTTATAAACTCCATGTGCTTTTTTAACAATATAAATAGGTTATCCCGCAATTCTCACTTCGGCAAAGGTTAAACAGTCGAGATAATTCGGCCTGTTACATTCTCAGAAATCGAAAGTAGTCGTAATTTTCCGAATGAGAAAAAAATGCAGAGTTACTTCCCTTATGTTATTTTGACAAAAGAGGATCGATTTTTTTTTATGCTTACAAAAATGTCATTTAACAGGAGAAATTGTCTCCCGCACAGGTGAAAGGAGATTTGATCAAATACCGGGAGGGTTGACAGGTCTGCACTTACCGGAAACGGAAATATAATTAAAGACAAAAAGATTTTTTTTCAAAATAGTGGCTTTTGTTTTGATTTTTTCAATTGAAAATACCTTGAAATTTTGAGTTCAAAAAGTGGTTTTCGGCAAGTATTTTCGCTTAACAACAATGGCGGCATGTCGCAGTCATTTTCAGGGATCGATAGCTGATTGTGACAGCTAATTTGATAATAAATTTGATCGTTTTACCAACAACGAAAATTACCAAATATTGCAATATGAATCGTAGTTCGGGTTTAAAAAAAAATTCTGGTCAGAAAACCACTGTTATCGGGAATAATGGACATAAATACTGGACAGCTGGCCACAAATGCCCGTAAGTAAACACAACTTTTTCGATTTTTTGCCTAATTTTAATCACCATTAGCCAATCTAAAATAATAAAAATTACAAAAAAAGACACGAAAATAATACTTACCGATTCATATATGAACTTTATTTCATGTATTTATAAAACATTTAAGTGAATATATGTGAGTAAAAATTATAAACTTGTACCCACTCAACATAGTTTTTGTTAAAAATTAATCCAGTAGTCTAAAGGTTAAGACACTTGTTGAAGTTTGGCTTCTGGCTGTAATGTCTCTCAAAAATTTCCATCAGTCTAGGCCAAATGGCATTGCCTTCTAATTTTCCAAAATCGAGGCCTGTAACAGATTTCACTCACCCTGTATACTTCTTTTAAAGCAAGCCTTGCATGCACATGTCATAGTGGAAGACACAAAAATCTCCATTGGTCTAGGACAAATGGCCTTGCCCTTTAATTTACTCAAATAGAGGCCTGTAACAGATTTCACTTACCCTGTATACTTCTTTTAAAGAAGGCCTTGCATCCTTCACACGACCACACGCCATAGTGGAAGCCAGAAGCATTGTCGTTACACACTTGACACACCTTCAGAACACTGTTAGCACTCCCTGAAGAAAAATAATCAACTGACATTACACATACACCATGTAAAACAGAAACATTACAGGCTTTTATCAATTGTTTTTAGACTCCGATGACTGGCACCATACTCCACCATTCCACAAAGGCTATGTCATATTTTATTCCCAATTTTGGAGTAAACAATTACCAATCTGAATGTAAATAATGATCATTTTTTATTATTATATAAATATATTTTTTGAAAACTATGTATAACTCTTGACAAACAACTCTTCCCTCCCCTATAACATTTCAAAATGCAAAATAGATATATTAATTTGAATAAATACAAGTACATTTATTGTATTACTCTTTCAAATTCTAACCTACCTTAATAAGATGTTTTTGAAATGAAACTAAAAATTTCATTTTTTTTTTTTTTTAAACGATGCTAAAATTCCCAAAGTCAAAGCCATGGGCGTCAAGTGAGCTTTGAGAAATATAAATCTGCATTAATTACATCAAACCTTTTATTCAGTTACGACAGGACATGTATGTACGTTTAGGAGGTGTGCTATATAGCTTGTTGGTAATGGGTTCACCTGTCGTCCAATATTCATAGGATTGATCAACCTCAATGAACTTAAGATTTTCCCATGATAATATCAGTGTCCCATGACTCGTACATCAAAGGTAATTTTCATGTGTGGGAAAATGCATATAAAAGATAACTTGCTGCTCTTTTTTTTTTCGTGGAGCACGCACCTGTCAAGTAGTCCCATACCGAAATGGAAATACTGCAGCTTCACAATTCATCTCATCATCATCCATGTTTGTAATGTCCAAAAAGTACAAAAAAACGTCTTTGTCTCTGTGTTAAATGTTTGTGGCATTTAAAAAACAAAAAACAAAAAAAACTTGCTGCTTTTTCATGGGAATAGCCTATGTGGCAACAGTGGATTGGGTGGTTAAATAAATAATGAATTAAACTTGGTCTCAAATACTATGTGTTCTCCTATTTAATTTCATTACATTACACATCTGTAGGATTTATACATATTTTGGTTTCACATTTACAAAAAAACCCACAAAAAACATCTCAATAATCCGAGTCAAATTGCTACTTTGAAAAAAGTGTAAAGTACTGTTAGTGTTGTATTATCTTGAGTTTCAAGAGTTTGACTGAAATATTTTGGTTACACATTTACAGAAGAAAAAAAAACCCCAAACACAATCTGGTTCAAATTACTACTAAAAAGTGTGAGTTACTGTCAGTTTTGTAGTCTTGAGTTTCAACGATTTGACTGAAGTGTATTTTGGTAACACATTTACAGAAAACCCCCCAGAAAACTACTTGTAAAGTACTGTTAGTGTTGTATTGTCTTGAGCTTCACCGGTTTGACTGAAATGTCAACAGATGGCCAGTGAAGCATTCAGTCTTTACAGTGGGGTGGGATGTAGCTCAGTGGTAGAGTACTTGACTGAGTTGTGATAGCTTTGCAGGATTGATTGCACTTGATGGACTTCCATTTTATCTCAGTTGCAGCCAGTGCTGTTTGATATGACTGGTACACCAAAGAGCATAGTATGTACTGTTCTATCTATGGAAAAGGTGAATATAAAACATCCCTTGATGCTTTATTGGGAGGAGTACCATATGTGGCAGCAGGTTTTCTTATTCTCCCCTCACCCCCTCTCTCTTCCTCCATCCCTTTATCTCTCTTCCTCCCTTCACATCTCTCTCTCTCTCCCTTCACATCTCTCTCTCTCTCCCTTCACATCTCTCTCTCTCTCTCTCTCTCTCTCTCTCTCAATCTCAATCTCAATCTCTCTCTCTCTCTCTCAATCTCAATCTCTCTCTCTCAATCTCTCTCTCTCTCTCTCTCTCTCTCTCTCTCTCTCTCTCTCTCTCTCTCTCTCTCTCTCTCTCTCTCTCTCTCTCTCTCTCTCTCTCTCTCTCTCTCTATCTCTCTCCACCCTCCATGGTGAAGGTGCAGACGGAATCATTATTAACTCTTCATGAGCCCCATCATGAATATAAACTCTTTTGTTTCATTAAAAATAACCACACGAACCTGGCAACTCTTGTTTGGGTTTGTTCTCATCTATCAGGCCATGCAGCTCTAGGTTTAGGGGTGGTCTGAACTTGGTTTCCAGTCCTTCCGGTGTTGTTGAAGTGGGTGCCTGGTTGTGAGAGTTGGCCAGTCCCAGCCCCGACAGCTGCAAGCACTCACCTAGGCCAGGCATCACCAACCGACCATCCTCCTTCAGGGACCGAAGTCCCACGGGCGTGGTGGACGTCGGGGCCTGCGCATGTGTGTTGCCTGGCAACAGCCCCGCGACCTGCATACATTCACCTGGAGCAAGCAGGCAACCGTCTTCCTTTGGAGACTTGGCACCAGCCGTATCCCTGCAAAAATAAATATATGATTTTAAGATACAGTGTCTAAATTCTTTTGGAGAAACACAACTATAGAGACAAACAGCTGTTCCCTGCAAGAATCAAATACAGTTTTAAAATACACAGCCATAATTCCTTTAGATGTGCCAGTGTTCCTGTCAGATATCAACACAATTTTAAAGACAAACAACTGTATTCCTGCAATTCTGAAAATCAAATCACAATTCCTTTGCAGTTAGATCTATTCCTACAAGATACATAAAATGATTTTAAAATAGAAACAGTCGTAATTTTTATAACATACATGATTTGAATAACATACAAAGTCGAAATTCTTTTGGATGTATCCATGCAAAATTCAAATACGATTTTAACATACAAACAAGCTTGGCTCTGGCAGTACTTATCTCTTCAAAATACAAACATGATTTTAAATTACAAACAGTTGAGCTCCACCATTTATCAATGTTCTGGGTTTTTCATCCCCATTACCAGACTGGCACCACACCATGCTGATGTGACTAAGCCCAATCCTCGTGATTTTCAAAAGCATGTCCACCATACCGAATATGATCCCTCCATGCTCGCAAATACTGATGTTTTCTTTCACATTTAAAAGTTTTTTTCACATGTATACATTGTACATATTTTGTCTCCCAGACTTTAGGAACTTCTATCTATTGGTCGGTCATTTTAAAATAGCAACACAATCCCCCTCACAGAGAGATCACATATACATGCCAGTGTTCAAGATTAACAGTATCCCGATATCCCGGGGATATCAGAATTTAATTTTGGATACCAGACTTCAAGAACCCAGTATCCCACCGGGATACCATATAATACTAAATTCTCAAGTGGGATACCAGATTTTGAAATGCTACTGTCCAACTGGGATACTGCCCAAAAATTTCAATCTCGAACACTGCATGCCTTCCTGTTGAGCCGTTGTGTCAAACTGGTTTCAGTGAAGTTGGAGATGTTACATGATATGTTAGTTATCTTAAGACATGAAGGCCGAATTTATTAAGCCCATTTTTCGTAAATGCAGGTGTTAAATCATTGTAAATGCATATAGTTACTCATGTGTAAGACATAAGTATGCTTTGTAAGTTCGGCCCTTAGTTACGATTTTAATTCTGTACCTAAAAAACTCCTTTCAAAAGATGAATCCCAAAACTTTATCCCCGGATCCTGTGGCTGGCCTAAACCTATGGTGGATATATGATAAAAAAAAATATGCTGACCCTGGTATTAAAATAACATACTGCACCATACACATACATTGTAGTTCTATTAGCCGATGGCTATATCACATCATGATACAAAGAAAAGAAGAAGTTTCTTTTGTTTAACGACACCACTAGAGCACATAATTATCAGCTATTGGATGTCAAACATTTGGTAATTTTGACATGTTGTCTTAAGAGAGGAAACCTACTACATATTTTCCATTTGTAGCAAGGGATCTTTTACATGCATCATCCCACAAACAGGATAGCACATATCACCACCTTTCATCTTGATACAAGATAATACAGGTATTAACAATATACATTTCCATGCTCATATCCAAGTAAGGTTCAAGCACACTTTCCTGGGATATCTTCAAGTATCAGTCTAGGAAAAAGCTTAATGGCTAGCAACATTGGGAAAATTAGGGTGAGTAAATCACAATAGGGATATTGTTTTCTAGCTACTGGATGATGCAGTACACCACTGTTAAATTAATTTATTGCAACAGAAATAATTGTATGTGTATATATATATATATATATATATATATATATATCTGAGAGTGAGGGAGAGGGAGAGGGAGAGAGAGAGAGAGAGGGAGGGAGGGAGAGAGAGAGAGAGAGAGAGAGAGAGAGAGAGAGAGAGAGAGAGAGAGAGAGAGAGAGAGAGAGAGAGAGAGAGAGAGAGAGAGAGAGAGAGAGAGAGGTTATTACCAGTTTGTTTTTCGGTATCATCAATATCATATTAGGAATAAAAATTGTATTAGGCGAGCCCTTGGCAATATATGGGCAATTTTTAATACAAAATTGGGAATTTTTAGTGCCTCATTCTTTTGTAAAGGGGCCTATGTTCAGAAGAAAGAATGCCTGGATAAATCCCTGAACATGTATATTTATACAGTGAGAGACATGTCCATATGGTGGCCATTCTATTTGCCAGCAAGTCATTAACACCTACTCATTGTTGGAACCGGAAATGGGATAGAAGCCCAGTACCTACCAGCATTAAAATTGATGACTTAACAACAGCATCGCTAAGTAAAAGCAACCATCTAAAAGCATTTCAGCAATGAAATGGGTATGTTATAATGCATCATTACGCAGGCAGATGGCTATTGCCATGTTTTTTTTATGGCAAGTTACCAGGCTGTGAATTTAACCGGATTTTGTGATTTTGCAAATCCCAGATTTTGGGTCAAAAGTGTAAGATTATAAGACTAAATCCTAAAATATCTATATTAAATAACTTTATGACTTTGGTGGGATCCTAAAACAAGACCCCAAATCCAATGTCTGGTTACTATATGTACATGGCTGTTGTACACAGAAAGTATTTTTTCTGGAAAGTTGTTCACGAGAGGCCATTTCTATACAAAAAACATTTCATTTGTTTTAAAAACTAACATTACCACAAACATTCCTATATGAAGGCCACAGTGGCAATGAAGTTAGGAAATTTCTTTTTGTCTCGGTAAAGAAAAGAAACCATCTTTCCTATTCCTAATATTTTGTTTGTGTTTAGAGTTCATACACTGTACATGTACACTGTTTCACATCTAAAATTGGCCAATACTTCTATGACTTATCATGACCATATTTGTAAAATTCCATGACCATGCTGAATACATATTTTGGCATTTTGCTCTGTATTATTTTGTCCATCATGACAAACCCACATATTGAAAACCATATTATGTAACTATGAGTCATTAAAGAGACATTTTCCAGACATTGTGGATGTTATAATAACTGCTTCATTTAATTAGTCCTTGATTAAAATCACAAACAATAGACACCATAGTGCACCTTTTTGCAAACACACAAAAGCCATTTGCAACAACTGATATAAACATGCAATGCACTAATGTCATGTTTTAGAAGAGAAAATCAGACATGAACATAAAAACTGGAGGGGAGAAAAAAAAAAAATGGTCCAATGTCAGACAACCTACATTAAAAAAAATCAATAGCCTGTTCATACATGTGCCAATTTTACTCTTTTTTCACATACAATTTAATAAAAAAATTTACTTTACCATTATTTTCAACTGAAATGTATGAAATTCCATGATTTTAAAGGTTTTTCATGACCAGTACAAGCCCTATCTGTTAATTAAAAAAAAAAAAACAGAAGAGGAAAAAAGGAAATTCTCTGAATATATTTAAGAATCACAGGCATAAATATATTTTCTAATAAGATATGCACCAACCACACAAGACACTTGGCTCATTAAAAATGAAATATTAATGACATTTTTCGGGGTGGGGAGTGGTGGTTAGAGAGAAACAGTCTAGCATATTATCTAATGACAACTGTCATGGTGGAACACAAGAATCAGACTTAAAGGAGAGGACAATTAAGACATTTGGCCTGGTATGCATATTCAACGATATATAATGCACGTTATTGCTTAATATCAACACGTATAATCGTATAGTTAATTAATAAAATGGTTAAATGTGACGGCTATTATATTGTACCATCTCAGTGAGTACGCCCTCTGGCGAGCTGGTGGTTACGTAATACTTAACGCGTAACGTCAGGAATGAGCCTCAGAACTAGAGAAACACAATCTACCTGGTTTTTGCGGGATGATAAATAGTCATACATTGCAATGTTCTGTAATAATACACATCCCAGTAAGCCAGCAATAAGTATATCCAGCACTATATATATATTACTTTTCAATACAAAATAAAATACCATTGTCAAAGTGGCTACATAACAAGTCGAAACAATAAACAATGTTTTGCCCATGCATTAACCTACGTACTGAAATGATACACGGAGTGTTTTTTTAGTTAATTGGTCTATGCTGTTAGTTGCTTCTACCTGTGATTCCCGATCGGCAGGTGTGTATTTGATTGGTAACCAGACGTGCCAATTAATTGACACTGTCTAGACACAAAAATACATACCGGTATTGTGTAATAATACCTGTTGCCCCTAAAATTGTAATGGATATGGTTTATTACTGTAAATAGTTCTGTAAAACTACGTAGACTTTTCCATCTAAAACAACAGAACTGACCAATTACGTAGTCCCAGAGAAAAGAAAATTATCACTTGGGTATTGTGGGTTGTCGTTTTTGCTCCAACGTAGCATATCAATAGGCCTAATAGTGTACATTTTTCCTTTGGATTATTTAACAGAGAAAAATACTATAACCCACTTTTGTTCCGTTAATGCAACTTGAAATATATTTAGTTAAATAGTTTATTATATTATTACGTCATTTATGCTGTTTTACAAGTCAGGTTGATCAAAGAGAAGTGCCTTGTTGAAAATTACTGCTTTTGTTTACACTGTACATACAGGAGATGGTCAGGAGCTGACGTCACTTCGCCCCAAGCTATCCCACCGGATGTCACAAAAACGAAACAAAATGGCTGTCCCCAGTTAGCAGGAATAGTCATGGTTTTTTATTAACTCTAAAATTACGCGTTTTTCATTTGCTAAAGTGTCAGTATGTGTTGGTGGTCCGAGTATGCATCTTTCCAACACATGAGGCTCTTGTTTGAGTTGACCCTACCTTTAACAAAAAATCAAGTACCGGGTAGTTGTCTTTGCCTACGCCTAGCAATTGAAATGGATTAGTGTGGGGAGTAACTATGCAGCCTCATAATAAGGAATTGTTCAGATAAGCTATAAATAGGTTAGATGAAACCACACTTTAGGTAACTGGTTTTTGTTTTAGGTTACAGAAGTACCAAAATTACTAAAGACAAAAAATTAAATATGATGAATGACCATGCACAAGAACGAATTGAGTTATGGTTTCAGTATTCTGTATGTCTGTTCTGATAAGTAGAAAATAACTTGGTGTTTTGTTCAGCAGTTACAAACTACCTTAATTCCAGCATATTATGATTTGATAAAAAAAGAAACACACACCAATTTTAAAACAAAAAAATACACATTTAAAGTTAAATAATATAGGGGCCATTCAACTATTACTTCCCTCCCACTGTAACACTCCATAACACTAGACCATACACCCCCACAAATATTACAGAATGCTTGGAGACCCATCCCCTTCCTTTCACAAACAAGTAATTTTAACATACTGTTTTACATTTCAATTCTATTTATAATCATTATTGTATTTACATCTACCCACGTTAAAAAACATTGTCACCATGACAGTTTATGAAAAACAGAGAAAAAAATAAACCCAACCAACCAAAAAATATTTTATTAATAAAAAAGTGTTACGTAATGCTGTTTAGTTTACCCACCATCCCTTGCAGAGTTTGAAACTCGCCAACAAATATGGTGGGCCACAAAATAATAATGCATGTTGGCAAATTATGGTAAGCGAACCATGAGCAAGATTTTAATGTGGAATACAAATATTAATAGTGGCTCATGTGTTATAGCTCCAAAGAAGATAATATTATTTGGGCGACTAATGCCATTATTGTTTTAATACTTAACCTTCTGACTACTGCAGGCAAGATATCTTGCCCGACGTCACATCACTGTACACTGCATACAGTGCATTCCCCAATTCATATTTCCCGCTGTTTGCACACGGCACTCCCCGGAAATGGAAATATAATAAAAGAAAAAAGATTTCTTTCAAAATGGTGGCTTTTATTTAGATTTTTTCAATTGAAAATACCTTGAAATTTTGAATTCAAAAAGTGGTTTTCGGCAAGTATTTTCGCTTGACAACAATGGCGGCACGTTGCAGTAATTTTCAGGGATCAATAGCTGATTGTGACTGCTAATTTGATAATAAATTTGATTGTTTTACCAACAACGAAAATCACCAAATATTGCAATATGAATCGCTGTTCGGGTTTAAAAAACAATTTTGGTCAGAAAACCACTGTTATCAGGAACAGAAACAGGACATGATTTAACGTGTACATTCAGAGTAAGCTGTTGTAGCACACGCCTATCATGGGCACAGGTGCCGGCCTCGGCTGGCTCCCCTATCCAGGACAGGAAAGATGGGGGAGGTAGGAAAAGGGACCACCTGTGCTGTGCAAGGGAGCGCCAGTCACCCAGTCGGGGCCGGTAACATTAGAAAAACCCATCAAAATAATACTTACCGATTCATATATGAACTTTATTTCATGTATTTATAAAACATTTAAGTGAATATATGTCAGTAAAAATTATAAACTTGTACCCACTCAACATGGTTTTTGTTAAAAAAATTAATCAGTAGTCTAAAGGTTAAATCGCACAAATAGGACATTGGTCGCATTTAGCGATCTCGCTATAGGCCATTTCAAGCCCTGCCCTTATAACACAACATAATGTTTGGACATACACCTACCCACTCCCTCGAGTGTTAAGTAATATTTGAATGGCTCCATACATACCATGTGTTCAATCAGACAGGCAAACAATAGATCTATAATATATACACCTGGAAATGGTAATCATGTACCCACCTGTTGTTATGATAATGTAATGGTAAAACATGTAAAACATGAATAACATGCCGGGGAGCATGTCACAGTCCTCCACTGTAATAGTATGTGGGACAAGTCGTTTTTGTAGATAGCATTCATGACTCAAGTCTAATGGATTGTCTGAGAGTTGAGAGAAAAAAACACATGTACAAAAGGACGAGTCACAGAAATGTTTTTACTTCAAATCAGTCTAACAATTTCAGTGTATTGTATAATATAAAGTGCATTACATTCTTGCACTATTATGTCATTCGTTCTCTCAGGTGTATATATACTACTCAAAAGAATTTATGGGTCAGACGATATTTTCGACATTATTTTCTGAATGTCAATTATATTAGCTAGACCATAATGTCACGCATGGTATTGTTCCATTTTGACGAAAGTGGGTCTAAGCAACCCATAAATGAATTAAAATCCACTGTCATTGACACTGTCGACTAGTTCTAATGGCGAAAACATGCTTACATTTGCACGTAAATTAGGGCGAAAGCGAAAGGTCTGCTAAGTGCCCATAACTTGCTTTTTCACAAAGCGCTTCATTTGCACGCTTTGCACATGTATTCCATGTTCCCAATGCTGAATTTCCGTATAATTGGAGTTTGCGTTCGTGTACGGTGCACACTCCAAATTCGACAATGGTACGACTTCAACTGACTATCAAAGATCGAGGAAGGGCTATTGCTTGGCTTCAGGATGGCAATACGCAAAGAAATGTTGCTCTGAGACTTGGTGTCAGTCAGAGTGTCGTTGGCCGACTGTGGCAACGGTACCAAGCAATGAATTCTGTTCGAAATCGTCCACGTTCGGGAAGACCCCGAAGCACTACAAATAGAGAGGACCGCTACATCACCAATATGGCTCTACGTCAACGCACAACCACTGCACGCCAATTTAGTGACAATCTGCGGACTGCGATTGGAACTCAAGTGTCTGATCAAACCATACGCAATCGTCTGAGAGCCAATAATCTACGCTGCCGTTGCCAGGCTGTTCGACCACCACTCCTACCACGTCACAGAACGGCTAGATGTCACTGGTGCACGCTTCATCTGCGGTGGCAACGTGTTCAGTGGGGTCGAGTGATGTTCACTGATGAGTCCAGGTTTAGTCTCCAGTTCAAAGACGGTCGGGTTCGTGTCTACAGACGTCCTGGGGAGCGCTTCGCTAACGTTAACGTTAGACAACGTCACCGGTTCGGTGGTGGCAGCGTCATGGTGTGGGGCGGCATCTCTATCCACCACAGGACCCCCCTCTATGTGGTGGATGGCAATCTGAATGGAATCCGCTATCTGAATGAGATTATCCGGCCATTGGTTCTCCCAGGCCTTCAGCAGATTGGCGGCGGGGCAGTTCTGTAGGATGACAATGCCAGACCCCACCGCGCCAGGGTAGCAACGGACTTTCTCAGACAACAAGGTATCGCCAGGATGGATTGGCCAGCATATTTGCCTGACTTGGCCCCAATAGAGCACGCCTGGGACGAATTAGGCAGGAGAGTTCGGGATAACCATGCCCCTCCGGCCAACCTTCATGATCTGGGTCAACTTCTTATGGCAGAGTGGCAGGCCATTCCCCAAGAGTTCTTCAGACGTCTGATCAACAGCATGAGGCAACGATGTGTCGAGTGTATTCGCACCAGGGGTGGATTCACACACTATTAAACGAATGTTCTAATGTGTAAAATCCATGTTTGACAACCTTCAACTTTGACAGCATGTCATGTGACTTTCTTGTATACAGTGACGCTTATTTGTGGTTTTTTGTAAATATGGAACAATAAATAACATTTTTGGTGTAGTTTACATCATCAATCTAATACACTCTGAAACTTATTTGGTTATACATTTTTGACCCTTAAATTCTTTTGAGTAGTATACATGTACATGTACTGAAATGAAGTACAGGAAAACCCCTCTAAACCAGACACCCTCAGGACCAAGTAAAAAGTCTGGTTTTAAGAGGTATCCGGTTTAGAGAGGATCTCTTCTGTACATATATTTAAAAAGAGGCCACAAAAAATGTCCAGTTTTGAGGGAATTCCGGTTTACAGAGGGTCCGGTTTTGAGAGATTTCACTGTACATGTATTACCATACCTTGCTTATTGTGTGATGTTAAAAATTAAGTTTTTGTTTAATTACACCACTATAGCACATTAATTAATTAATTAATTAATCATCAGCTATTGGATTTCAAACATTTGGTAATTCGGACTCATTGTCATCAGAGGAAACACACTACATTTTTGCATTAGCAGCAAGGAATCTTTTATATGCATTTTCCAACAGACAGGACAGCACATACCATGGCCTTTGACCAGTTGTTGGAACAGATTCGCCGAGGAGGTTCATCCTGTGATGCACGCTGCTCAGCCAAGTGCTCAACTGACTGAGCTAAATCCTACGTCATTGTGTGCTGTAAGTAACAGGCAGTCAAGGTCATCTACCACCTGGACAATGAGACCAAAACGTTTGTTTGTTCTGTTTAACGACACCACTAGATCACCATGATTTGGTAATTTTCACATATAGTCTTAGAAAGGAAACCCGCTACATTTTTCCATTGGTAGCAACGGATCCTTTATAGGCATAATCCCATTGACAGGATAGCACACACCACGGCCTTTGATATACAGTCGTGATGCACTGGCTAGAACGAGAAATAGCCCAATGGGTGCTTTTCTGCCTGTAGATGGTTTTTCTACCATCTTTCCAGCAGCCGACTCATTAGAAATCATACTGAAATAGTGTACCTTAATGTTTTTGAGTTGGTGTTATGTAGTCCACTTCACCCCCAACCCATCTGTGAATAATTTTATCTGGAAAATGGTATCTGAAAACTCAGTGAAAATACACTTTCTGTGTTCTGAGAACCAGCACCAGTTGTAAACATCGAAGAAAGCAGCAGAGTACAAGTGGGTTAGGTAAACAGTATTCCATCAGAAAAACATTGTTCTCTGGCCTAGTAACCTAACAACTTCATCCCCCCCCCCCCCCCCCCCCCCCCAAGTAATGTTATGTTGTGGAGCTGTGGGTCACAGAGTTGAATTAATATATATGAAAAACATCTCCCAAGTACATGTATGTATAAACTTGGTCTAAAAGAAATATTCTCCATATTATTATTATTATATTTTTAGATATACCCTCATATACACAAATATCCCTCGTGTTTAACAATATCCTTGAACAAGAGGAAGGTGCCAAAAAGTGGGGGGCTCCACACTTTTATATTTACACACTTTTACACTATTATAAAACAAATGTAAAGCAAAATATCTAAACACCCTCCACCCAACAATCCCCAGTGTATAATTAAATAAAACATTTCCTTCCTTCATGTGGTACTGTGTCTACCTGGGGTTTGATGGGTCACAGGAACAATCACCCTTTATGGACTTTAATTTCCCTCATCTCACCCAGTACCCAGTGCAACTACCGTATATCTTCGCCTGTAAGTCGATCTCGGCTATAAGTCGAGTCCCTAATTTCAAGCCCTGAAAACGTATTTTTTTATTGACCCGTTTATAAGTCGACCCATGAAAAACTACTTATAAATATTGAAATATTTCTTATTTTCAGCACATGAGAACAATAATATTTGAACAAAAGAAAATTATTTTACAAACTTTGGTTTTCACGTTTTGTACATCGCAATATAATCAGACTATTCCAATCAAACTATCATTATTACATAGCATCAAAACGAAATATTCCCTTAGTAGAGAGTGAAAGCTATTTGACTGTTACTGTATAGTACTGTACAGATGGTTTTGTGCACAGACAACAACTTTATTTATAAACACTGACAACAGATCACTACGATAAAACTGAAAGTATCACGTTTTGCCGCCATATTAATACATGTAAGGAGGATAACTCTGGAAAGTACACTGGTTTTTGTACAAATGATGTGTGTCCCTATTGCTCTAGATAGTGAACTGCAGAGATCAGTCTATTTTAAGGGAAAGCTCGGTAATATTCATGAAGTTAATCACCGCCAAAACATTGTTTGAACAACCATTAATGCCAGTGACCAGATTTCAAAATAAACTCAGGCAACAGGTAGTTAGTATTGTTTACATTTTTACTATTAGTGATGACTGTTAATTTAACTAAGTGGACTGTTGTCTTGGCATGTGAGTGAGATCGTACGCCTTTTCGCATAACCAAAACCGTTCTAATGCCAAAAAAAATAGGTTATAAAAAATAAATGTGTCAAATTAACATATTTGAGTATAAATACATGGCATACTTCAACAATAAAACTTGTAAAATAATCCACAAAACAGTAATATTTTTTGTTGAATTTTTTTTACCCTCTTATAAGTCGACCCCCCAAGTTATAAAATAATTTTTGGGTGAAAAAAATTCGACTTATAGGCGAAGATATACGGTAATGGCTACTAGTAGGAGGTTTGTTTTGTTTAACGACACCCCTAGAGCACATGATTAATTAATCATCGGCTATTGGATGTCAAACATCTTTTATATGTATTTTCCCACAGACAGGAAAGCACATACCACAGCCTTAGTCCAGTTGTGGTGCACTGGTTAAGAAACCCCCAATCAGCTGAATGGATCCATCAAAGTGGCTCGATCCTGTGACATAAACAACTCAAGCGAGCACTCAACTAAATCCCGCCCCAGTGGTAGTAGGAGGTTTAGTTGGTGGTTACAAGTTCTTCTTAATAATGCCAGAAGTAACCAATGAACAATCAGGTGTGTGGTAGAGATACAATCACCTGTTGTGGTGGGAGAGACAAGGACTGGGATGTAGAGGTGGATAAGGTCAAAAGAAGTTGAAAGATAAGATAAGCTGCCAAATTGGGAAAAATTAGATGGAATTGAAAGGACAGAAAGGACAACGGCAGTGGGATAAACAAAAAAAGAAGAAGAAAAGTACACAGAGCATTTTAAAAGATCTCTTGCTCTTTGTATAGGAGTAACCTATGTGATGGTAAATTTTCTAAATCACTCTCTCAACCAAGTGTAGAAATAACCACATGTTAAACACCAAACCGCCATGGTTTTAAAATGTGTTGAGGTGTTGTTAAACAAAACGTCCTTTCCTTTCCACTGATCTAGAGCACATTGATTAATTAATCATTGACTATTAAATGATAAATATTGTGTAAATCTGACATTTAAAGTTTGTTTTGTTTAACGACACCATCAGAGCACATTGATTATTGGCTATTAATGGAAAACAAGACAGGACAGCACATACCATGACTTCTGTACACCAGTCATGGAGCACTGGTTGGGACATGAAAAATCCCAATCAGAGAATGGGTCCACTGAGCCAGTTCAATGCTTGTGAGCTAGATCCTGTTACTTCCTCTGATTAAAGTTAAAGTTTGTTTTGTTAAACGTCATCACTACCGCGCATTGATTTATTAATCATCGGTTATTGGATGTCGAATATTTGGCAATTTTTACATGTAGTCTTATAGAGAAATCCCACTACATTTTTCTATTAGCAGCAGGGGATATTTTATATGCACCAACCCACAGACAGGATAGCACATACCATGGCCTTTGATATACCACTCATGGTGTACTGGCTGGAACGAGAAATAGCCCAACTGGCCTACACACGGGGATCGATCCTAGACTGACTGCACATCAAGAGAGAACTTGACCACTGGGCTACGACCCGCCGCTCCAACTGATTAGGCTCCGAGCTTATAAAACTTTTAGTCTAGACTTAAGACTCTAATAGAATCTTAGACTTTAATGCCATGGCAAATGCACACAAATTGCATTCACGTGATGTCATTAGAGATTCAAGTCTAGACTCTAAAAGCACGGACCCAATTCTATAACAAAACCCCACCCACTACACTTACCTAACTACTGGTGTTGTGATGATGCAGTACGGTTGTGTGCGGTTGTTCCTCTGTGTGGTTTACAGAACATGATCAAGCCAATGCAGCCTGCACACACTGTACACACACAGCACTGACATCAATAGGCTACACAGAAATGTGTTAGTGGAGCACAGACTAAATCAGCATGTTATCGACTGACGTACTGCACCAGTGACAGACTTTCTCAGTCATGACCTGCACTGCAGTCAACACACCTGCTGTGTATACCATCACAAAACACTGGCCCCGTCACTTACGCAACATGTAATTACACTCGGTCACCTGGCTGGGTTTTTGTTATTACACAGTAAATACCAGTGTAGTACAGTGGACTATAGGTCCAAAGCGGCATCTGTGTGATCCGGGTTTCTGTGTAACCCGGCATGACCACAGAGTCCTGTTCAGTGACAATATCTGGGGTAAAATATGTTTGATCAGGCAGGCTCTTGATGTATACCGAGTGCATTTGGAAGGAACAAAGGAAATGTTTTATTTAACGACACACTCAACATATTTTATTTTACAGTTATATGGCGTCAGACATATGGTCAAGGACGACACAAATATTGGGTGAGGAAACCTGCTGTTGCCACTTCATGAGCTACTCTTTTCAATTAGCAGCAAGGGAGTTTTTATATGCACCATCCCAGACAGGATAGTATATACCACGGCCTTTGTTACACGAGTTGTGGAGCACTGGCTGGAGCGAGAAATAGCCTAATGGGTTCACCAACAGGGATCGATCCTAGGCCGACCGCGCATCAAGCGAACGCTTTACCACTGGGCTACATCCCACCTCGGGTGCATTTCTTCAATCCCTCTTGGATCCGGTTTAGACAGACAAGTCCACTGTATTTTAGACCGTCTAGAAACCTTGTTTCAGTATTTGTTCTTTATTTGTCGCAAGTTTCATAGATCACTACACAAGTGTTAAACAGTAGTTGCTAATAAATTTTGTTAAACGACACCACTAGAGCACATTGATTCATTAATCATCAGCAATTGGATGTCAAACATTTGGTAATTTAGTGTTAAAGAGGAAACTAGGTGTATTTTTTCATTAGTAGAAAGGGATCTTTTATATGCATCATCCCACAGACAGAATAGCACATACCACAGCCTTTGATATACCAGTCATGGGAAACTGGCTGGGACAAGAAATAGTCCAATAGGCCCACCGACAAGGCTGGCTTAGACAAGAGTCCACTGTATTTTAGACCTTCTAAAAACAATTTGGTGATCTACAAGGAACATCTTGTTCAATATTGCGACACGATTCACTGTATAAGTTTTAAACATTGCTACACAATTCTAAATTGTTAAACAGTAGTTGCTAATAAATTTTCAATCAATTAATAACTGTTGCCAATCAAATTATTTTAAAACTTTTATCTAAATGTTTAATTGTTATTTTCAAGGAGTACGCGAGACATAGCCCAGTGGTAAAGCATTCGCTTAATGTGCGGTTGGTCTAGGATCAATCGCCGTCAGTGGGCTATTTCTCATTCCAGCCAGTGCACCACGACTGGTATATCAAAGGCTGTGGTATGTGCTACTTGCTACTAATAAAAAAATGTAGCAGGTTTCCTAAGACAAGATATTAAAATGACCAAATGTTTGACATCCAATAACCGATAATTAGAAAATTTGTTTCTAATTTTCATTATTATTCAAACTTACCTAGTGCTAGCACAACAAATATGCTATTCAACCTGAGTCATACCTACACACTGCAGAATTCTCTCCCTTGCCGGATATGCGCAATGCTATCCTTGCACGGGCTACCTGTAACTTCATTCTCGGTTCAAAGTCCACCCACCGAGGGAAAGCCTCATAGGGGTGGGTGGGAGGTATAGTTTGTTGTGCTAGCACTAGGTAAGTATGAATAATAATGAAAATTAGAAACAAATTTTCTAACAGTCTTATTCAACTTACTGTGCTAGCACAACAAATATGCTATAACGGACGTGCAATGACACCGTTAGAGCGCGTGAATTCAACATTAATGGGAGGAGGTAAGAAAATAGAGGACTTACCCGTACCCAAAAAGCTCCTTTGAAGTAATGACATGGAGATAAGATGAACCACGACATACGGTAACAAGGAGTCAAAAAACTTTTGGGAATAAAAAGGGGCTTCCCAAAAGAAAAACTCATCCCCATGAAAGGGAGGAAAAACATCTCCCCAGGGAGAGGAAACGGTAGACAACACTACAAAAAAACCCATCCCTCAGAAAAGAGTGGAGTGTTAAACATGTCCGAAGCGTGAATCGATGGCAGTCGGATGGAAAAGAGGTCGACCCCTTTCCGTTGCCCTGCGCACAGACACGACGTGTTGAGCCGCAATGACTGTCTGGATCCTACGCGTACCGTCAGGACCAACCGCCATATCCCGGAAATAGAAACGGTCAAAAGTGTGCCGTCCTTTCCAAACCCCTGCATTCATGACCTTTATAATATCTAAAGAGTCATGAAAATTCAGGGAAGCAGAAATGGCTCGGATCTCATGTGGTTTAACAGAGAAATTCCGTAACACATGATCACCCGCCATCTCATATGCTAGCTTGATGGTAGCTGCTATCCATAAAGACAAAGCATTTTTTGTGACATCACCCGGCCTAATGGTATAAGAAATAAACAATCTCTTTTTGCCCTGCCGCCGGTTTTTCGTACGCTACAAATAATACTTCAATGCTCTCACCGGGCAAAGAAGTCTATCCGAGTTATCAGATGACAGTGTACGAGATAAACTGTGAATGACAGTAGGTGGAAACTCTTCCCCTGGAGACTGGTTTTTAGCAACAAAGATAGGGTCGGTACGTAAAGTGACAGACCCGTCCGAATTGTAATCAACCAAGTCATGCAAAAAAGCATGTATCTCACTGATCCGACGACAAGCTGCCAGTGAAACCAGAAACAGAGTCTTCTACGTCAAGGCACGAAGACTAGCAAACCTCAACGGCTCATAAGGCGCACCCTTAAGAGCATGTAACACCAGAAAGACATTCCATTTTGGAATAATGGAAGGTCGTTCAACCGTGGATTGTAATGATTTAAGTAAATCATGCAACACCAAGTTGGTAGAAAAGTCACGACATCCACACTGTTTAAGAGTAGTGAAAATCGCAGCTCTGTGATTTTTCACTGTCGTGACTTTAAGTTTCCTTTCTTGGACCAATGCCAGAAAGTACTCCGCTAAATCGTTGACAGTAGGCGATAAGGGATCGAAATCCCGTCCGTTCGCCCAACGAACCCACATACGCCAGTGACACTGATAAACCGACTCGGTAGATTTGCGCTTTGCTGAAGAGACGAGATGCGCAATTCTTGTCGAAAAACTTCTGCATCGCAAGGAAGCCCTGATAACCTCCACGCGTGAAGCCGGAAGACCTCCGGCTTCGGATGCCACACCGTCTGACTCAGTCGCTGGCTGAGTAGATCGGACAACACTGGTAACCGGAACGGGACTGCCACTAACAGTGACAGGAGCTGTGGAAACCAGGGCTGCGCCACCCACAGAGGAGCTATCAACGTCACGTGACAAGGTTCCTGGACCACTTTGGTCAACACCTTGCCGAGTAAGACAGGAGGAGGGAAGGCATAAAAATCCAGTCCCATCCAATCCATACTTAACGCGTCGTACTCCAACGCCGATGTGTCCAGTACCGGGGACACGAACACCGGCAATTGGTTGTTCAACCGTGTGGCAAACATGTCCACCTGTGGACTGCCCCACACCCGAAGAACCGCTGCGACCAACCCTTTGTTCAACATCCACTCCGTCTGAACAGGGGTATGTCGACTGAGGGCATCTGCTAACACATTCACCGATGAAGGAATGTGTTTCGCCCACAGAGTGGTCCCTAGTTGGTCGCAGAATTCCAAAATCGCAAGAGCTTTGCGACCCAAAGTCTCCGATTTGGTTCCACCCCAACGATTGAGATATGCCACTACCGACGTATTGTCGCATCTCAACAGAATTCGACGGTGTCGAAGAACACACCGGAAATGAAGACAGGCACGATGCACTGCCTCCATCTCCAAACAGTTGATATGAAGCTTCCTCTCGGAGAGATTCCATACCTCTGAAATGTGTTGATCCAACAGATGCGCCCCGTACCCGTGCAGCGACGCATCCGTGAACAGGATCAGATCCGGAGCAGGGGGGTGCAACGGAACCGATAGGGACATGCACTTGTCCGACAGGCACTCCTGTATCGGATGAGTGAACCATGGGCCCAGAGGCACTATCGTGTCCCAATTGTGACCGTCCCACCATGGGGACAAATGCCACTGGAGTGGTCGTTTGAATCGTCTGAACCGCACGATCAATGAGGCCAGAGATTCGAGGTGGCCCAACACCACGTGGAGAGATCGTACCGTAGTTCTTTGCTCCCCGATCAAACGTCGCGCCGACGTCTGGAAATTGTGGATACGCGCATCGGTGGGACGAACCGAAGCTACCACAAGATCGAAGACCACTCCGAGATATGTGAAAATCTGAGCCGGCGTTAACTCCAATTTCACCCAATTGGGAATAAAACCCAATTGGAGGATCGTGTCCAAAACCAACCCGACATTGGTCTGACACTCCTGTTGCGATGAAGCTGGGATCAACCAATCGTCCAGATAGGTATGCATTCGAACCCCTAACAAATGAACATGACCTACCACCGCTTTTACCACACGTGTAAAAGCATGGGGACTCGTCGCCAAACCGAACGGGAGCACACGAAACTCGTACGCTTTCCCGTCGAACAGGAAGCGCAGAAACTTCCAAAACGCCTTGTGCACCGGGACATGGAGGTATGCGTCTTTCAGATCGATCGACGCAGCCCACTCCAGAACCGTTTCCATTTTCATGGAAGGAACATCGACGTAGACGTTCAGTGGCTTCAAATTTAGGATTGGTCTCCATTCCCCATTTTTCTTCCGGGCGAAGAAAAGATGAGAATAAAATCCTGGAGTGTCCAGACTGATTCTCTGGATGGCCCCTTTGTCGAGAAACTCGGCAATCATACTCTCCACTAAAACGCGCCGATCCGCGGACGGTAACGGCGGCATTCTCAGAGTGGAAGTAAGAGGGGGGCTCGAAGAAAAGGGTATTTTGTAACCGCATCGAACGACCGACAGAACCCAGGGGTCGAGACCAGGCAGCTTGCACCAATTTCGAAGGAAATGGCGGAGCCTGCCCCCCACGGGTATGGTTGCTAACGGTACCTCCGAAAGCAACTGCCGATCATTCACGTACCCTCACCCCAACCGCTTACCACCCGTAGGTGCAACGCCTTTGGTGGACTGAGAACGGAACGCAGTACGACGTTTGCGTCCTCGCTTAGCGGAAGACGGGTTGTTACCTGGTTGCCTCCTAGTGTTAGGAACCCTAGGGATCTGAGCCGACTGAGGGATCTGAACCCCGAAAACGTGGACCGACGTTTACCAGAGGTTGAGGGTCGAGTGTTCGTGACTGGTCGCGACAAATCCTTGTCTAGGACAATATTAAAATCGGGACCGAAAAGTAAATTTTCCCGTACCGAACGTGTACGAAAAAACGTCTTCGCAACGTTTGACGCACTCAAACCCGCCAGGTAATGGACACGCCGTAACAAAAGACTGTTCACAAACAATCGGCCAGATAACTGAGCGATATGCTTAGAGGCTTTTGACGCAGCCTCCAAACAGCCTTTCGCCATCGCGGGGAGGCTCTCGACAGCCTTATCCAAGCCAAATAGGAACGTACCTAAATGGTTATTAACCTGGAACATCGACTTAGCCAGCCGTTCGAACGATTCCAGATCCGCGATTGGCAATGACACATGCGGCGATGGGGAACAAGCGGCTCGGACACTAGCGGGAACGACCGCCAGATGTTCGAGAAAATCCGCCCCCAACGTCTCATAGGAGTCGGCACGAAAAATGCGCGCTCCCGTTAAGATTTTCCCCGTAGGCAATGCCGTTGGGTACTCATCAACACCCACTCCCAGGATACGATCACTGCCAGTGATCAACACATCAATGTCACAAAGTGAACTGTGCGCCTCCTGTGCAAGTGGTAAACCCGACTTCTCACGAGGAGTGACTAAATTCAAAGAACGGTTCCCGAAGGGGACACCCTTGAATGTAGGCTGGGCCTCAACCTGAGGTATAGCATCCCCGCATACCTGTCGGACCTGGTCCCTGACAAAAGCCAGAACCGCCGGATAATCGCACTCCTCCTCTACCTCCGAACCGAAGTGAGAGAGAGCTGGGTCAGCGACAGAATCCGGTCCAACCGACGCTTCCTCTGAAGCCAGGTCACTGTCCACTGGATCCCGAAGATCGATATGGACTCCTCCCCCTAATCGAGACGCCCCTGGGGCAGCGTCTCCCAAGACGGAAACAATAGGAACCGAAACGACAATCCCTAACCTGCATCGTCAAACTGCTGTCGAGACGCAGTTTTCTGCTGGTTTTGGCGGAAAACCAGGGGGGGGGGGGGGAGAGGAGGGGAAGGCATGGAATGGGAGCCGCACCCCCGACGGTCCCCGTCCTGCGAAAGCAATGATCCCAACTGAGGCGAAGCGTTCAAAAATTCCACAAAAACTCGAAAACAACGTTTCCTGAAAGCCTAACGGTCGTTCCTGCGCCAAGTGCGGAACGGTCGGAGTTTGCGGCCACAGAGTACCCCCAGCCGAGGGGTATCTGCGCGAACCTCGTCCTCTATCGAGTAAAGTCGAAGAGGTAGGGACCAAAGACGATGCAAACTGTGAGGAGATGTCCGTTGCTACCGAAGTCACCGGACTCTTGGGGTAAACATATGCAAACGGAGGACCCAAACGGGATGAGTCCTCCACCCAACGGTAAACATCGGTCGGGATGCCATCAGAGACGGATCCCGGCATCGGAACAACTGGCTCAGTTCGAAGCAAACTGGCAGAACTCTCCTCGGGCCTTGAGAATGCTGAGGTGCCGAAGCGACTGTCAGCAATAGAAGGCAAAGTCGGGGCCACCTGCTCTGCGGACGAAGCAGTGGACCTATGCACAACGGAGTGCATGTGCTCGGTAACTGATGAAGTCGTCAAAACCGGTGCCGCGACGACTCCACCCTGCCCCCCTTCTGTTTGTAAAGGTAACCATAACGACGATGGCGACGCCCGCGACGAAGCCACACAAACAGAAGAAGGCGCCGTCACTAACGAAGACGGCTCACGTACCACGGTCACAATAGGAGCCCGGGGGGGGGGGGGGGGGGGGGGCGCTCCCGAAGTATCTGTAACTGTACTTGTAACACGGACCGAAGAAGAAACACCCTTGTGTTTCCCCCCTTTCCGGACACTTTTCGAAGTGTCTACAGACTTATGGGACCTACCCACTAAGTCCGACTTGCCGACTACTGCCGAAGCAGACGACAAGATTTTGCTGGTACCCGAAACCTGAGTCTGCGAACCGAACCGAACCCACTGGTCAGGAGACCACGTGGCGCAGATCTCACACTGACGGTCTTGAGAACAAGACCGACAGTCCGGACACAACACGTGTGTGTCTTTACGTCGTAAAGGAAATGGACAACCATCTCGTGCACAAACTTTCCGTGCGCTAGCTGTCAACGAACTCGCGTCGGACATGGTAAATTCAACACAGAATTCCCAACTACCAACCGTATGTCAAGTTCAACCAAAAAAACAAACACAAAATTACAAGTAAAGAAAACTTTTTGCCAAAGCTTAACAGGTGTTAACAGGTGGACAGCAGAATTGAGAATGAAGTTACAGGTAGCCCGTGCAAGGATAGCATTGCGCATATCCGGCAAGGGAGAGAATTCTGCAGTGTGTAGGTATGACTCAGGTTGAATAGCATATTTGTTGTGCTAGCACAGTAAGTTGAATAAGACTATTAATAAATAAATGTGCTCTAGTGGTGTCATTAAACAAAACAAACAAAATTTGTTATTTTTTTTAGACAGGTAACTCACAACTGATAAGTGAAGACACCATTTAACTGTAGACTGTTAATTTCTCAGAACCATCTCTGAAAATAGGAGACCTTTTAGTTAGGACATGCTAAGGTCTTCTGAAATCTCATGATTGAAGCCACTTCCCAACTGCCATACTCAACATATTTACAACCAGAATATATTAATCATTATTTGTACATGTATACTTGTACTTAAAAAAAATAAAAAAAAATAAAAAATACAAAGGTACAAAAAAAGATACAAAGGTATTAACATACATTTATATATTTAAAATTAGTATAAATACTTTTTATATGAATACAGTACACAAAAGAAAACTCCCATAGTGTGCTTAAAATGAAAGAGAACTGGCAACAGTTGGTGCAACTGAACTACATGTAAGAATACTATACAAACAGTCTAGTTGTTGCACAAACTAATCAATAACAATCAATAATCAGGTAAAATGTGCATTGGGATATTAAATCTGCTATTTTATGCCAATAGTCCTTTCCAGCAATAAATGTCATTTTCTTACAATGTCCTATAATTTTAGGTATTTCTTAACCGATTGGGTTTTTTTAAATTGCGCACGAAAATAATGTTGTTTTTTTGTTGTTTTTTTCAAAAACATTTTTACTTTTCTTTTTATGTAAAATCAAACTAAAATTATTTACATATTTACAATGTTCATGGAGCTGGGAAGGACTATAAGTGTAATGTTTTTATATTAAAACTTTAAAATATTTTGTTGTTGGACAGAATAATGCCAATGTGTCTATATTTTCAATACTTTGATAAGTTTTTGCCTTTATGGTTATCAAAAATAAGTATTTTACATGATGAAGTAGCTGTAGACAAAACAGATGGCCAAGATTTTTAAAGTGACGAACTATAAAGATCTGTGTGTAAAAACAACATTTTTATGAATCATCAGACACTGGTGATGTCACGTCTACCTTGGACAGTTACAGGTTATTAAAGAGGTTTTGTTGTCTCTCCTGCGAACCAATCCACAAAGATGTTTTCTGTTCTTGTACTTATAGATGAATAAGCATAACATGTTTCGAAGCACATGGGATTGGGATCAGAGAACCAGTGTAATGTAGATGTCAAAAGGACTGTCGAAGAATGCATAAATACATTTATATGATGGTCGATCTATCGGAATATTAAATAGATAAGAATATAGTTCAGATAAAATCTAACTAGATGTATAATGAACATCATGTCAGTCAATATGAAATGCAGAGATTTAACCAAGATCCAAAGCCTTGTTCCAATAAGCTGACTATAAGAACAGAAACTTGTATACCTAAAGTGATGATGTAAACCATGAAAGAGTCAATTATTTTTCATTTGATAGGTTCTTGGATGGGATAAATTTAACCAAATCCAAAGCCTGGTTCCTATAAGCTGACTATAAGAACAGAAACTTGTATGCCTAAACCGATGATGTAAACTATGAATTATTTTTCAATGGATAGGTTCTTGGATAAAATAACAAAACTTCTCTACTTTGTGGTCAGACACAGTGGAATAGGATTCATTGGTGACAATTTATATGATTCAGGACTCATATTTTCGAAGCAATCTTAGCCTTACGAAATTGTAAAACCATCATAGGGAATGACATCACTACAGTACACGCCATAGAGACATCAGAACCTACGATGGTTTTACGATTTTGTAGCTTCGAAAACATGGGCCCAGATTTTTATATTTTAGGCCTGATTCTTGGTTCAAATTTGGTTTGAGAGAAGATCAACGGATATTAGCATTTCACTTTAACAATTCAGTTTTGGTCTCTGCTCAGAATCTGCTAGAAGTGAATGATTTGACACTTGAAATTGTATCTTGACATGTTTTTTAAAACATTAAGTTTATCTTAGTGTAAATTGTTCAAGATTTAAGCATCTTCTTATATATGAACCACCAACTAGAATCGTGCCTTGTAGACAGATGTAAACTTCATTTGTGAATCAGATCAAACAGCGACAGCCATTTGAAAACAACCAGTGGTATCAGAAGTTAAATCGTAAAAAAATATCAACACATGTTTAATTGGTACCAAAACATTTTATGATAAAGAAATTTCATGTTAAAGAATGCTACAGCTTTAAACTACATGTATGTTATGTTTCTCATTTAATGTTATCTTCAACATTAAATTAAGTAAAAAAGATCCAACTATTTTTCAAAATATTAGTCTCAAATCAGAAAAGTCGAAAGATCCATCTACTTTCAGAATACCTGAAATCAGAAATGTCTAAACATTCACCTACATATATTTTTTTTTAGAATGACATCAGTATCGTATTTTCAAACTTATTAATATATGTTGAAGAAAATACTCCATACAACCTCAGAAATGTAGAGTATAAAAATCTATTTATTCCAAAACCTAAAATGTCTTTATTTAAAAATGCTTTCATGTACTCTGGACCAGTACTTTGGAATCAATTACCTAAAGGTATCTGCCATGTTTGTATATTCTATTTGTTCATAAATGTATGTATTGTAATTCTGTATTGTTTGTATCCGAGGGCCTCAGTGAAGATTAGCTTTTGCTAAATGTGTTATCCTCACTAAATAAAGAATTTATTATTATTATTATTATTATTATTATTATTATTATATAGTATCAAATCAGAAATGTCTAAAGATCCACTCATTTTTCTGAATGGCATCACTCTCAAATAAGTATTGTCTTAAATATCAACCTATTTTTCATAAACAAGACGACTTTCTATGTTGAAAATTCTAAAAGGTTGATGCTGCCTGGATTTGTCATGATTCCTGAACTGTTTGGAACAAATGATTATTTGCATTCCAGTGACTGATTATAATTGAAAATTGATTAGTCGGGTTCTAGCAATGTGACAATTGATTATAAAATATGTAACTGTCATGGAAAATGTCATCTGTAATGTTAACTAGCTACCTCAATGTTAGAATGTGTTCTACTTTTTTTCTTTTTTTTTCAGTAATTACGAGCTATTAATATGTAGTGTTCTAAGTTTTAACTTCAGCAAAAAGATGTGACCACTGGTCATTTTAAAGCTAAACCATTGTGTTTGGTGTTGTTCTTTACATATTTGTTAGCAACAATAAAAACAAATGTTACGAAGCACATAATTTAAAAAATTTTAAATTTAATTTAAAAATCCACAAATATAAGTTATATTAAAAAAACTTCATTTATTCAGACAAAATGCTTTGGATCATGATCATTGTTATTAAAAAAACCACAAAAAACTTTGCTTGATTTAATAGATCTATCATCTTTTTTTTTTGAGGTGGGTTTTTTTTTTTTTTTTTGGGGGGGGGGGGGGGGGTGTTCATGCATAAATATAGGTAAAGAAAAGTGCAATTGACTAGGTATTAATTATCCGAATTTGCTGGTTCTATGCTGGTGAAGACAACAATAAATACATATTTCAGGCACTAATCAGCTTGGCAAAATAGTGTATGTTTTGTTGAAAGTTGTAACCTCATGTCTCCAAGTTGTTAATAGGTTAATAGTAGTGACACACTGAAGTCACCCCCCTGCGCGTGCTGTAACCTCACCGTGGTGCAGGGGTGTAACATTCTCTTTGAGAATGGCCAATACAGCACAAGTTTAGAGTAAAATTCGGTTTCCGTAAAATTCTGTGATATTTGTATTTTTGCACAGTTCTTTACACTGTTTTTGTTTAAACCTTGAATTTTTATATTGATGTTGATCATCACTTTATTTATTTGCATTACCATAGTTTGACACCCAATAGCCGATGTATTTTTCGTGCTGGGGTGTCGTTAAACATTCATTCATTCATTCATTCACTGAAGTCACCATGATATATTTTGCTGAAAGATGTAACCTCATGTCTCCAAGTTGTTAATAGGTTAATAGTAGTGACACACTGAAGTCACCATGATATATTTTGCTGAAAGTTGTAACCTCATGTCTCCAAGTTGTTAATAGGTTAATAGTAGTGACACACCATGATATATTTTGGACCTCATCTGATTAAAAAAAACAAAATCACACAACAGACATCAAAACACAAACTTAATTGTTTACTGTCATAACTTACTTATTTTATTTTGGTGAAAGATAGAACAAATTTGTTTCATTCTGTTCGCAACTGATACATCAAGCATAGTTAACTTTTCAGTCAAATTTATTTCAGTATAGCCTGAAAACTATTACTTTAATTTTATTTTAACACATTAATTATCAATGACTTAATGCTATCATGTTTTTAATGGAAATATTCACATTTTTTGCTTAATTTTTATTACCAAAAATAGTATTTGATAATGAAATATTATGATTCAGACCTAAGTGTATAATTTGGAACTTTTTCAAATGAACATAAAACATGACAAAGCACTATGAAATGTACTGATAAATGTCCACCAATTTGTATCAAATGAGAACACTTTTTTTTGGGCAAGTAATTTCTCCTATATTGTCAGTCCTAGAAAAGTGTCTGATAGCCCTAATAATTAATATCCTTTCTAAGTTTATATATATATATTCTAAACATGTATAATTGTAAATTAATCAGCTTGTGCCAATGATGAACTTCAAACACAACCACAGACAGGCTTGCAAAACGATGCCAAGGGTTATATATTATTTTAATCCTTAAGCTATATACACATCCTATATATATTTTACGGAAGATGATGTAATAATTTCTTATGGTTTAACGAAAGTTTGTTTTGTTTAATGACTCCAATAGAGCACATATATTTATTAATGTTAAACATTTGATAATTTTGACATATAGTCTTAAAGAAGAAATTTGCTACATTTTTCCATTAGTTGCAACAGATAATTTATATGCACAATCCCACAAACAGGATAGCACATGTACCACAGCCTTTGATATATCAATCATTGGCTGGCTGGAACGAAAAATAGCCCAAATGCGCCCACCAATGGGGATCGATCTCAAACCGACTGTGCATTATAAGCAAGTGCTTTACCACTGGGCTACGTCCTGTCCTAATTTCTTACAGATCAAAGAAAGAAAGAAAGAAATGTTTTATTTAACGACGCACTCAACACATTTTCATTTACAGTTATAGGGCGTCAGACATATGGTTAAGGACCACACAGATTTTTGAGAGGAAACCCGCTGTCACCACTACATGGGCTACTCTTCCGATTAGCAGCAAGGGATCTTTTATTTGCGCTTCCCACAGGCAGGATAGCACAAACCATGGCCTTTGTTGAACCAGTTATGGATCACTGGTCGGTGCAAGTGGTTTACACCTACCCATTGAGCCTTGCGGAGCACTCACTCAGGGTTTGGAGTCGGTATCTGGATTAAAAATCCCACGCCTCGACTGGGATCTGAACCCAGTACCTACCAGCCTGTAGACTGATGGCCTACCACGACGCCACCGAGGCTGGTCACCTCTTACAGATCACTATTGACATATGTGAAAATTTATACAGACTCGTTATACTTGGCAAGAATTGCCTTGGCAGCACACTGGTTATAAACATATGATCGCACTATGCAATGGCCACCGGCCTCGGTGGCGTCGTGGCAGGCCATCGGTCTACAGGCTGGTAGGTACTGGGTTCGCATCCCAGTCGAGGCATGGGATTTTTAATCCAGATACCGACTCCAAACCCTGAGTGAGTGCTCCGCAAGGCTCAATGGGTAGGTGTAAACCACTTGCACCGACCAGTGATCCATAACTGGTTCAACAAAGGCTATGGTTTGTGCTATCCTGTCTGTGGGAAGCGCAAATAAAAGATCCCTTGCTGCCTGTCGTAAAAAGAGTAGCACTATGTGGCGACAGCGGGTTTCCTCTAAAACACAGTGTCAGAATGACCATATGTTTGACGTCCAATAGCCGATGATAAGATAAAAAATCAATGTGCTCCAGTGGCGTCGTTAAATAAAACAAACTTTACTTTTATGCAATGACCAATTAATTGGGTGTTATTTTGGTTAATTGATGACGTATATGCAGTTTATCAATATGTAATTAATTAATCTCAAACACAAAAGATTGTAGATGATTTTAAACATCATCTAATTGAGTTCCTGCGTCTCGTCATTGCAGATGGAATATTTCAACAATAAACGCATGCGCACTTTGCGGTGTCCTAAAGGGAATGCACCTAATGCTTTTTCATCCGATTTTGTAAGTGGAATCACAGGTCATTAAAAATGTTTAAAAAAATATTTATACTGATTCTATTTCAAAATATTTCACCGTTTAAGAAAAGAACATATGTACATTAGTTATAAACAAAACTAGACAAAACTACACTGTATTATACTTTAGTGCAATCATTAGATTGCCAAGTGCAGCATGTCAGTAAGAGAAAGGTCGAGGACGTAAGGAAACCACGCCATATTACATAATAGTGATAAAAAAAAAATGGCTGATATTTTCAATGCAGAAACTGCACATTGTGTGCCACGTACATAAAGAGGAGAATGAAATAATCCACAATGCTGGACACCACAGTGGCAAGAAAAAAACAACTGCAAAAAGCAGAGTATTACACTGAACAGCTAGCTACAAGACAAGTATAATGCACACAACACTGCCGGTATAAATAGACTGTTTAATCTAGTTGCTTCATAACCTAAAATAAACTGGCCGTCTGCCAACATGTTCAAATTGAGGGCAGCAGAGACACACAAGTCTACCATGTCTACTGGGGCAGCGGCAGACTGTTTCAGTCTGGTTATGACATAACTTAAACCTACCTTTTCGGACAATCTGTCATTCAGTTCCTAGGCTGAGCAGGTTCGGGTGCTGACTGACTGACTGACGTGGGATGTGTCCGTGTGTTATCCCCCAGCGTCAGAGCCCGACAGCCAGACACCAATGTGCAGCAGCCATTACTCCAACTGCACACATACATGTGTACACTGCACTGCACCAGATAGTGCAAGCAAGGCTGACCCCAGTCACGTGAGCTTTTTGTGCTTCGGTTTGGAAATAAAAAAGGTCAATGCAAACAGAATGGCTGTACAACTGTGTGGGGATTTTTTTTTTTTTTTAATTTTTAAAACATGTATGCGTTAAAGAAAGAGATGTATTGCACCTTGTTTTCGGGTGCATGCACAGTTGATATTTGTAATGTCTGGGTAATAATAGGCATTTGATTTTAGTTGCACAATGAATGAAATAACATGGATTTTTTAAAACAAACCAACAGTATACATTAGACAACTGTGTAAAAGTCAGAGTATCACATAGCTGCGCAGAAACGTGCGTACATGCAATGTAATATTTTAAATATAAAGACAGTTATTGAGTTAATAGATAAAATCCATAGATTCATAATTATCCAAGTACCTAGCATAAAGAGAAAACAAAAAATAAATAATTGCAAGTTCAGGGATAAGTCGAGGTGTTTTAGGTGGGGTTTTTTGTTTGTTTTTTGTTTACTTTGGGTTTGTTACTTAAAGCCTAACGATTTAAATCAGCATGTATCACTGAATAACTCCTCAGTTTCTCTACCTACTCCATCTTCCCTACCCCCATCAAAGTTAAAGGCTTTTTTGTTCAATGACACCATTACAACACATTGTTTAATTAACCGTTGGGTATTAGATTTCAAAGATTTAGTCATTTGGCATATTCATTTCAACTTATTTTCGTGCTTATATCCAATTAAGGTTCAAGCATGCTGTCCTGGGCACACACCTGAGCTATCTGGGCTGGCTGTCCAGGACAGTGAGTTAGTTACTAGTTGGTTAGTGGTTAGTGAGATAGAAGAGGGTTTAGTGGTGTTACACCTACCCACCGAGTCGTTAAAACTTGCTCTGGGTGGGAGTCGGTACTGGGCTGCGAACCCTGTACCTACCAGCCTGTAGTCCAATGGCTTAACCACTGCACCACCAAGGTACATAGTCTTCAAAGCAGCAAAGAATCTTTTATACCTGGGGGCGGGATGTAGCCTACTGGTAAAGCGCTCGCTTAATTGATTCGCAGTCTGTCTGGATCGATTCCTGTCAGTGGGGCCATTGGGCTATTTCTCATTCCAGCCAGTGCACCACAATTGATATATCAAAGGCTGTGGTATGTGCCATCTTGTCTGTAGGATGGTGCATACAAAAGATCACTTGCTACTAATGGACAAATGTAGCGGGTTTCCTCTCTAAGACTATTAGTCAAAATGACCAAATGTTTGACATCCCATAGCCAATGATTAATAAATCAATGTACTCTAGTGGTGTCGTTAAACAAAACAAACTAACTTTTATATCTACTTTCCCAAAGACAGTAGTACATATACCATGTTCTTTGATATATACCAGTTATGGGATAAAAAATACCTCCGTCAGCTTGTATTTACTAAGAGTACTTGTATTTACTGTCATAACAACATGTTACATATATCTATAGAGGATAATAAATGTGTTACCAGTTATTATCAAATTTATGTCCCGAGTGAAATAATTTTCAGCTGTCATGAGCTTTAGCGAGTGACAAATAAAAAATATTTCATGAGGGACATAAATTTTATAATAACTGGTGCCGAGTTTGTTATTCTACTTATTACCTGAGCTATTTTTTCTCTAAAAGCCTTTAGTTTTGACATTCATGCATGTACGTACATGTATAGAAACAATATAAACCACTTTACGCACTGTTCTAAGTATTGCTATAACTTTGTAATTTAATCACGTTCATAGATAATTTTCAAAAACAAAAGTTCTCTTTATTCTGGTACAAAATCTAAACTGAATTGCATTAAAATGACATTTTGTTATAAATTTAACACCAAAAACAGACAGCCATAAACACAAACTCTTTAAACTGCATGATGTCATTGTGTGTGTTTGACAAAAGTATCGATACGGTCATTGGTTTGTAAGCATTAAATCATCCAATAGTACTGTTCGTTAGACCAATGCATGATAATTTCTCAGTGAGAAATTATGATGAGAAGTGCTTGCTGGGGTAATAAAATGTTTTATACTCATATCTCATATTGTAAAATATTAAAAATTAAAAGCTATTTCTAGCATTATGTTCATAGAACTGTACATATGGGTGGGGACACAATAGATTTCCATCTCAAACAAAAATATAATGTCAAGATTATTCCCAAATGCAGGCTAGAATTTTCTGTAACAGTTCTTGAATGTCAGATACATTTATAATATTTACATTTTAAAAGACTTTAAATTTCATGTCAGACAGATACGAGTTTAGATACCAGAGATTTAAAATCTGAAGTCTATTGTCAAATACCAAAGGTCTTAATTATGTATTAATTTTCAGTACATGATACCAGGTTTGATGTCAGGAAAGACAATCCTTTTGTTAGGCACAAAGGTTATTATAACAGATCTGTGGTTAGATACCAGTATCCATGCTTAAAAAAATGCTTTGTGACTCAATATAAATTTGTATTAAAATGTCTAGGTCATATCAAGGATGTCATAGCATCCTTAGATACCACAGACAACAAACAGGATGCCACAGAAATTTAAGCTGTTCATACATTATCCTTAAAAACAAAAATTGTGTGTTTAAAGGAATCTGGTCCTACTTAGGAAAAAAGGGCCAATCTTTTCTCTTTTTCTAAATTATTATTAATTTCGTTTTATTAATATGTAGATGAAAATGAGTACATTTTATCTTAATCCATAAGGGTAAGTTTTTAAAAAAAAACAAAGAGAGGGGGAAGAGGGAGAGGGGGAGATGGAGAGGGAGAGGGAGAGGGGGGGAGAGGGAGAGGGAGAGGGAGAGAGAGTGAGAGAGAGAGAGAGAGAGAGACAGACAGACAGACAGACACAGACGGACGGACGGAGGGACTGAGGGAGTTAGAGGGAGAGGGAGGGAGATAGAGGGAGGAAGAAAAAGGGAGAGAGAGAGATGGCTGATCTACCCTACCTAATTATTTTTTACATGTTCATTGAAAAAAAAATTTTGCTTAGGCCTTTTACTTTATAGCAGAAAGTTGACAGTGTTTGTAAATATTAATCCTAATCAGAATGTAGCCTAGAATGAAGGAATATGGAATAATATTGTTTACAGCTGTTTTCTATCTTTTGCAGACTTTCATTTTTTAAAACTCAGTAGAGTGAACATTCGCACTCCTCATGTTGTTGAGGATGAAAAAATCATACATCACAAACTAATTGGGTAGGAATCACACTGCTAAATATGATTAAGTGTGTCGAATAATATTATTAAACAAAACAAACTTCAACAACACAACTAAAGCACACTGATTTATTAATCATCACTACTAGCTATGGTGTATCTGTTGACTGAAATGTTGCATGTAACAGCTTTAACCACATAAATTACTATTGTTATCTATGGAATCTGCTTTGGAGGTACACACCCTAAAGAACACCACAGCTGCACTTATTCTGCCTTTTGCTGCCAACCAAGAAGGTAGTTCTAGCAATTTAACTGAATGTTAGATACAGTTAGCACAAGAGTAATTAGAAATGGAAGCATATATTCTTTGACTGTGACCAAGTGTAGCTGTTTTGAACATCCACAGTGCAGGAATGAATGAATGAATGAATGTTTAACAATACCCCAGCACGAAAAATACATCGGCTATTGGGTGTCAAACTATGGTAAATGCAGACAGTTAGTGATGATCAACATCAATATAAAAATTCAACAGTTAAATAACCACAGTGCAGGAACAAATCTGTGTACAATATTTGTGGTGAAAGAGGGCGGGATGTAGTCTAGTGGTAAAGCGGTCACTTGATGTGTGGCCGGTTTGGGATCGATCCCCGTCGGTGGGCCCATTTGGGTGATTTTTCACTCCAGCCAGTGCACCACGACTGATACATCAAAGGCTGTGGTATGTACTATCCTGTCTATGTGATGGTGCATATAAAAGATCGCTTGCTGCTAATCGAAAAGAGTAGCCCATAAAGTGGTGAAAGCAGGTTTCCTTCTTCAATATCTGTGTGGTTCTTAATCATATGTCCCATGCCATATAACTGTAAATAAAATGTGTTGAGTGCATCGTTAAATAAACCATTTCCTTCCTTCTTCCTTCAAGTGATATATTTGGTCTCTTAGTATTGTGGAATATATCTTTTACGAGGTCATGACCTCTGATCAGGTGATTGACTGTGTCACACAGTACAATACTGCATAGATGTTCATGCAAAAAGTGTGAACATGGTTCTTTCTATTCATATTTTTTAATTGGAAAAATACTTACTGTCAATTCTTATAATTAATATTAGCAGCATACTTTAACAAAAAATATATTTTAATCATTTTGTTTAACCTTAAATATCTTTATTAATATTGTTTGTGTAAACTTCATTGACAGATGTGTGGTGTAGGAATTCAAAGATTCATTGATAAATAGCTAAATGAAAGAAAGTAATTTTCCCAGTCTTTTAATCTGTGCACTTTCATGTCTTGTTTTTTGGAATTCATTCTGTGCAAATTGTTTTTCATTGATCTCTGGTGTAATAAATAAAATACTATACTCATTCCCATATGAGACCATTTATATTACAACTTGTGTATTTTTAATCACATATCACTCGCTTTCACTTTTGATATACGATTAAAAACACATAAGTTGTAATAATATATAAAGGGTCTCACACAGGAATTTGGTTAGTATTGTCTATGTACCTGATACTTTACTGTAACTGCACCAACTGCCAGTAAGAATACCCGATAAGATAACAACACCAGTGACATTATTGAGACATGCATAGACCTAGCAGCGGTAATACAGTAACTGCAACATGCATGACAAAAGTTAACCTTAATTTTAGATTCAAAGTTAAAGTTTGTTTTGTTTAACAACACAACTGGTGGGTTGGAATCTAGCTCAGTCCATAGAGTTCGCCTGTGGTGCTTGCACTGCATGATCAAATCAACTCAATGGACCTATATGCATTCTAATTGGGGGGTTTTTTCCCCCATCATAACCAGTGTACCATGAATGGTACATCAAAGGTTATGGTATGTGCTGTCCTGTATTTGGGAAAGTATAAATAAAAGATCCCTTGCTACTAATGGAAAAATGTAGCAGGTTTTCTCTCTAAGACTATATATGACAGAATTACTAAATGTTTGACATCCATTAGCCGATGATTAATAAACCAATGTGCTCTAGTGGTATCATTAAACAAAACAAACTTTTAACTTTAACCACACAACTAGAGCACACCAGTTTATTAATCATCTCTACTGGATGGAAAGTTTGGTCATTGTCACATGTAGTCAGAAGAAACCCGCTAGATTTTTCCATTAGCAGCAAGGGATCTTTTATATATCGATGCCCTATGATATGCCAGTCATGGGCAACTGGTTGGGATAGGAAAAACCCAGTTAGAAAATAGGTCCACCAAAGGGATTTGATCCTTTGACCAAAGCATCTGGCTGGAATGAGAAATAGCTATGGGCCCACCGATGGGGACAGATCCTAGACTGACCGTGTATCAAGCGAGAGCTTTACCACTGGGCTATGTCCTGCCCCAGATGCTTAATGAAGTCAGAATATTGGTAACCCTGCTTAAGGTATGTAACGGGCCTCGGTGGTGCAGTGGTTAAGCCATCGGACTACAGGCTGGTAGATACAGGGTTCATCCCCATGTACCGGCTCCAATCCAGAGCAAGTTCTTAATCTTCTGACTACTGCAGGCGAGATATCTCGCCCGGCTTCACGTCAGTCGACATACTGTACACTGTATACAGTGCATTCCCCAATTAATATTTCCCGCTGTTTTGCACACGGCACTCACCGGAAACGGAAATATAATAAAAGAAAAAAATATATTTTTCAAAATGGTGGCTTTTATTTTGATTTTTTCAACTGAAAATACCTTGACATTTTAAGTTCAAAAAGTGGTTTTTGGCAAGTATTTTTGCTTGACAATAATGGTGGCACGTCTCGGTCATTTTCAGGGATTGATAGCTGATTGTGACAGCTAATTTGATAATAAATTTGATTGTTTTACCAACAATGAAAATCACTAAATATTGCAATATGAATCGTAGTTCAGGTTTAAAAAAAAAATCTGCTTAGAAAACCACAGTTATTGGGAATAATGGACATAAATACTGGACAGCTGGCCACAAATGCCTGTAAATAAATGTGAGTTTTTAGATTTTTGGCCTAATTGTAATCACCATTAACTGTTCTGAAAATAATAAAAATTACAAAAACTCACAAAAATAATACTTACCAATTCATATATGAACTTTATTTCATGTATTTATAAAATATTTAAGTGAATGTATGTGAGTAAAAATTATAAACTTGTACCCACCCAATGTGGTTTTTGTTAAAACTTAATCCAGTAGTCTAAAGGTTAAGAGCTTAAAGATTAGGTGTAAAGCCACTATACCTTCTTCTCTTTCACTAACCATCTAACAACTAACCCACTGTACTGGACAGACAGCTTAGATAGCTGATGTGTGTGTCTAGGACAGCGTGCTTGAACCTTAATTGGATATAAGCACGAAAATAAGTTGAAATGAATAAGGTACATATCATTTAATGTTTCACAGTTGCGAAGCACCAAAATAGATTGCCACCAATATAGTGCAAATTCTTGCAAACTGTCACCTACATAATCAACACGTAATTACTGTACATACATATCTCTATCTAGTCAAGAACAATTACACATATATACAAATGCTATCTGCTACTACTGTTAACAATTGTCTTTAAGATCTTCTTGGTAACCCTTTCCTGAAACAATTCAATTTTTCCCCAAGTCCTGTTTATTAACCTTTCACTTTAAAAATAGACTTCCCTAAGTCCCTTAGTGTTACTGCTTGAAAATAACTTCTATAACTCTTCATTGCCAATACATTTCCTTCATAATGAACTTCAATATTATTTCATAATTGTGAACTTTTTCCCTTTAAAATTAACCCTTACAACACGTACATAAATATTATGTTTCACCGGTTATTAGCTCTGTTTATCATCGAGAGATTTATCAGTTTACAAGCGGCAGAAAAACAGAGCAGTTTTATCATGCTACTATAGGAAATTGGTTATTCAATGTCAGGGTGAGTGCCCAGAGTCGACTGACTTACTTAACACATACCGTAAACCTGCTTCTTTTTCCTCACAGCTCATTACGTAAGACGGTGTTATGAATGAAAGGAAAAAGAAAGGAAATGGAAATGTTTTCATTCAAATATGCACTCAACACATTTGATTTACGGTTATATGGCGCCGTACATATGAATAAGGACCACACAGACATTGATGGAGGAAAGCCGCTGTCGCCACTTCATGGGCTACTCTATTTCGATTAGCAGCAAGGGATCTTTTATATGCACCATCCCACAGACAGGATAGCACATACCACGGCCTTTGATACACCAGCCATGGTACACTGGCTGGAAAAGAAAAGGAAAGCTGCTGCCACCATACAATGTATATACTGTAAAATCCTTTATTTCCATAGACTTAAATGTTTGTTGGGTAAAGGTAGTATCATAAATTTGTATTACATGTCTATAAGTATTATATTTTTTATTATGTTCTTCAATTTATTCACTGCACTAGTCTATGAAATACACCAAAACTAGACATTTGAAGGTGATTTAACAATTGAACAATCCTAACACAACTCTTGAAGGGATATTTGATATGCATTTCCCACAGACAGGGGGCAAGATATAGTCCAGTGGTAAAGCGCTCGCTTGATGCATAGTCAGTTTGGGATCGATCCCTGTCAGTGGATCCATTGGTCTATTTATTGCTCCAGCCAGTGCATCACATGGTATGTGCTATCCTGTCTATGGGATGGTGTATATAAAAGATCCCTTGCTGCTAACCGAAAAGAGTAGCCCATGAACTGGCAACAGCAGGTTTCATCCCTCAATATCTGTGTGGTCCTTAACCATATGTCCGACGCCATAAAACCGTAGCTAAAATGTGTTGAGTGCATCGTTAAATAAAACATTTCCTTCCTTCCCACAGACAGGACACATATCATAGAACAATTTCATAGACTTCTTGTGTGGCATTGGTTAGAACTAAAGTTGATCAATCTTATGACTATTACACTTATAAAGTATTACTTCTACCCCTGTGCCACAACTGGGATATAAAAAGACATGGTATGTGCTGTCCTGTCTGTGGAATGGTGCATATAAAACATCCCTTGCTACTAATGGAAAAATGAAGCAGGTTTCCTCTCTAAGACTATATGTCAAAATTACCAAATGTTTGACATCCAATAGCTGATGATTAATAAATCAATGTGCTCTAGTGGTGTCGTTAAACAAAACAAACTTTTATGACTATTATACTTATTATTACTTCTACCCCTGTACCATGTCTGGTATATCAAAAGCCATGGTATGTGCTGTCCTGTCTGTGGTATGGTGCATATAAAACATCCCTTGCTACTAATGGGAAAATGTAGCACATTTCCTCTTGGAAACTAGAAGTCAGAATTACCAAATGTGTTCTAGTGGTGTTGTTAAACAAAACAAAATGTAACCTCTTTTTCTCTACCCCTGTAATAAAAGAAAATCATAAATGTTTAGGTAATGGTTTGTTACCAGGATGGCATGATATCCTTAGATACGCATCATTAATCAGCCTTATCAGAATGTAAATACACTAAAACACCTCTGAACCAGACCCTATGGGATGGGATGTAGCCCAGTGATAAAGCGCACGCCTGATATGCAGTCGGTCTAGGATCGATTCCTGTCAGTGGGCACTTTGGGCTATTTCTTGTGCCAGCCAGTGCACCATGACTGGTATATCAAAGGCTGTTTGTGGTATGTGCTATCCTGTCTGTGGAATGGTGCATATAAAAGATCCCATGCTACTAATGGAAAAATGTAGCAGGGTTTTCTGTCTATGACTGTGTCAAAATGACCATATGTTTGACATCCAATAACCAATGATTAATAAATCAATGTGCTCTAGTGGTGTTGTTATATAAAACAAACTTCTTCTTCTAAACCAGACCTTCTGTAAATCACAATTCCCTCAAAACCGGATGTTTTCTTTTTAAATATCAGTACAGAACAGAACCACTCTACACCAAATACCCCTTAAAACTCGACTGTTTACTCTGTTATCTGGGTATCCAATTTAAAGGCGTTTCACTGTATACTAACAGGGTTTCTGTCAGAGGGTATGAAATCTTGGAAATTATCTTTTATATGCACCATCCCACAGCAGAAAGGGTAGTACATTGGCTGGAATGAGAAATAGCCCAATGGGCCCACCGATGGGGACAGATCCCAGACTGACCGTGTATTGAGTGAGCGCTTTACCACTGGGCTACGTCCCTCCCCTATTATAGCAAGAGAACTGGGGTTTACAATTTGTCAAAGTGCATGAAATGCAGTGTCTAGTTTATAAGTTTCCAAACTCATAACCACTTAGTAGGAACACTTATGATCTGGTTTGTTTTTATTACGTACCCACACATTATTTTCTGACAGAAAACCTGACAAATTTTTTTAAAATATTTTTGTTTACACTATAGCAAAAAGAAAACAGGTGAACAGTAACCCAGTAGAGTAATTTAGAAAATCAAAAGAAATAAAGATTTGACATATTTATGCATCCACTAATGGCTCAAGCACGCCTATCCTGGGGACATATTCCTTAACATTTGCCAGACAACCTTCTCAGGACATATGGATGTTACTAGTTTTAGATAATGCCTGGAAGATAAATATTAATGTCAAAAATGTATATAATTATCATCAGTGCTGAAAATGACAGAACATTGAGTACAGTTTGGAAGATCACAATAAAGTATATATTTTATATTTATACATTAATCCTTTTATAAAATATAAAGTACTATTCTGTTCGTATGAGATTGAGTGCATATGCTTATATGTGCTGACACAAGCTACATTGATTGCCGAGTTCACTTATTTAATAACACCTCAACACATTTTAAACTATAGCTATTTGCAAGTGGAGAGAGAGGGGGGCAGGAGAGAGGGGGAGGGAGAAGGAGAAGAGAAAGATATATATATATATATATAAAGAGAGAAATAAAGGAAACCTGCCACTGCCACATGGGCTATTCCTTCCAAAAAAGCAACAATGGATCTTTTATACACGTACTTTTCCCACAGACAGGACAGTACCGGTACATACCATGATTATGTACCAGTTATATCATACAGCACTGGTTACAACTGGGAAAACTTTGGCAGTTCATCAAATGCAATCAGTCCTATAAACTCAACTGAGCACTCTACCACTGACAGGGGTGGAATGTAGCCCAGTGGTAAAGTGCTCGCCTGATGCACGGTTGGTCTAGGATCAATTCCCATTAGTGGGTTCAATTGGCAATTTCTTGTTCCAGCTGGTATAACAAAGGCCGTAGTATGCACGTACTATCCTGTCTGTGTGATGCTGCATATATAAGATCCGTTGCTTATAATCAGAAAGAGTAAAGCATTGTGTGGCGCCAGAGGGTTTCCTCTCGCATTATCTGTGTGGTCCATAAACCAAATGTCCAACACCACATAACCTTAATTAAAATGTGTTGAGTGTGTTAAATAAAACATTAATTCCTTTCTTCTACCACTGAGCTACATCCCACCCCACTGTAAAGACTGAATGCTTCACTGGCCATCTGTTGACATTTCAGTCAAACCGGTGAAACTCAAGACAATACAACACTAACAGTACTTTACACTTTTTTTAGTGGTAATTTGACCCAGATTGTGTTTTCTTTTCTTTTTTCTGTAAATGTGTAACCAAAATATTTACAAACCATATTGGGTTTATACCACCAAATCGAATTCCACAGACAACAATAGTAACATAATATGCAGCTAAAACTGCCATACAGCATTTCAATTAACATATAAGAAATGGATATTAATGCTTAATGTCCCTTAATGTCAATCAGAAAAAATTAGGGATTAAACAGATATGCTGGGAAGTGTCTTTGACTACCCAAGTTCTGCACAAAACTTGTCATCCTATTTTTAATAAGAACCCACACATTTCACACACAATAATAGCTGGTAAAATGATACTAGTTCAAATGAAATTACATGAATTTACTTGTCAGATGAAACAACATTTTACAACAAAAAAAAACAGTCACATTTATCACCAATGGCAGAAATGGCAGTCTTAAGTGTGATATTAAAAGTTGGGTGCATTTCAAAATTTGACACGTGGAGATGCTATTTGGTAAACTACTACCTATATGACATTTTATGGGCAAAACATACCCTACATTTTGTGATAAAAATCATGCAATACTTTTAATTAAAATCATCTTCAACCACTAATATACAGTTGATTGATGGAAAGAAAACCTAACTTGAAAGCTATATATATAAAGGGTTAAATATGTCGGCTTTAGTAGCCATAGCCTTGGGGGACGTGTTCTAGACATGTGTGAGGTGTTATTCCAACAGACCAAACTAATGAAGCCTTTGAGTAATGAGAGAGACTACCGTCTAGTGGACAAATTAACAGTCACACTTCCAGACACAAATGTCGTACGTCTCTATATAAAGACATTCTTCAGACGAGACCGTCTGTCCTTTACACCCAGAAACTTGTTATTTTTCAAGAAAAGGTGAAATGTTTTATTAAACTTGTTATTCTTCAAGAAGGGTGAAATGTTTTATCAAATTTGTTATTCTTTAAGAAAGGTGAAATGTTTTATCAAACTTGTTATTCTTTAAGAAAGGTGAAATGTTTTATCAAACTTGTTATTCTTCAAGAAGGGTGAAATGTTTTATCAAACTTGTTATTCTTTAAGAAAGGTGAAATGTTTTGTCAAACCTGTTATTCTTTAAGAAAGGTGAAATGTTTGATTAAAGTTGTTATTCTTCAAGAAGGGTGAAATGTTTTATCAAACTTGTTATTCTTTAAGAAAGGTGAAATGTTTGATTAAAGTTGTTATTCTTCACTTAATGTGCAATATTTTAGCAAAGTTGTTATTCTTCAATTAATGTGCAACATATGGTTTTGGTGTTTTTTTTTATCAAAGTTGTTACTCTTTAATTAACGTGCAATGTTTTATCAAAGTTGTTATTCTTCAAGTAAGGTGAAATGTTTTAACAAAATTGTAAAAAAAAATTGTAACTAAGATGAAATGTTTTTATTTAACTACAAAGGTGAATATTTTTTTTTTATCAAAGTTGTTATTATTAAATGTTAATATTAAAGTTTGGTTCTTCAAATACATGAAATGTTTCATTAAAGTTATTATTCTTCAACTAAGCTGAATGGTTTATTTTTATCAATCAGTCAATCTTAATTCTAAAAAATAGTTTACTGTTCATTTTGCAGCCCAAAACCAGCACACTCTAGCACAATATGTCTGTTTTGATACATATCTGTTATGTAATCGTCACTTGATGAACGTAAACACATCATACGACTTACAAGGAATGTTCCTATATTTGTGCTTGGGTGTGGGCCTGAAGTTTGACCGACAGAACACTTTTTGAAATACAGAGCTAAATTCTGATCTATATGTAAAATGCTAGTGTCACCAACATCAGAAAAAATAACACTGATGCATGTAATTGTAATTTTTATTACCCATATGGTTAAAAATACCTTGGTTCATATTAAAGTGTTACATCTCACTAGAATGTCAATTTAAGTGGGATGTAGCACCTCAATGTCATATGATAACGCCATTGATTGATGCACTACAATTTTACCAGAACATTAATCAAACGAGATCAGTGATATAAATTATGGGTAATAAATAGTATATTAAACTCACTACCATTTTGTATCATGTCTATGTCCCTCATACAATAATTTCACTCGGGACATAAACATGATACGAAATTGAAGCTTGTTTAATATCCTATAAATATATATTGCTTTATGAACACTACCGATATATGGTATCCAAATCACAGTATAAAAATTCTCACTATACCCATCTGTAAATATTTCAGATTTGCACAAATCGAAGAGTTTTTCGACATGGTACATCAAATACACATGGCTGCCATCACAAAGAGTCAACAGATTTTACTATGACATTATGTTCAGTTTAAAAAGCAATATTTATCTTAACACTCTTGTACTTTAGCAATAGAAGTAGAAGTGCAATTCTGTAATACTACTATGATTCTTCGTCATCAAATGTTACACTTTTAGATCAGTTTAAAAATGATCACATTTTTAAAAACACAAATTGTTATTTGGCAGAATTTGATTCTACTGCACCAATTTGGCATTTGGCAGCCTGCGTGTGGGCCCATAACATCTTTTGCACACCCACCATTTTATTTAAACGAAGTGAGCATAGAACAAGTCTGGCAGACCAACGAGGCATGTAACAATAATCATGTTGTCTTCTACCATCCTCGTATAATCAATTTTGAAACAGCTTTTACCGAGATGGAACAGTCAAATAGTCATGAAGTCTACCATCTACATACAATACTACAAAGACAATCAACCAAAATATAGATGAATTTTAAGGAAACATGCTAAACAGATTATGATTTTTCATCATTGCTCCAAAACTTAAGAAAACATTACAAAGGTCTAATCATAAAAACTGAAAATGAAAGCTATAAATTATATAACAGAACTAATATTTGTAATTACAGACTTGAACATCCATAACTGTAAGTTGTAAAATATTTGAACTATAACTACGCTATGACATTTATAAGTATGGTTGCTATTACTGAGCATTATATTTGTAAGAAAGCACTATTTATCAAACAAAGGACATCTTAACTAAATACTACTTCAAAATACTCATAAATCAGTTTCTTTTGACCTTTTGACCAAATCATGATCCATTTTGTACACGAATATAATTTTCCATGTTTTATCAGAGGACATAATGGTGACATCATCAAATCAGAATTCAGTAAATTGCACAAGAGCAGAAAGTTTGTAATTATACATATAAGTATGACACAAATGGTAGTTAAGCTAATGGGTTTAATATTGCATCACATAACTGATGACCTATCTAAAGGCAGATGTGACTTAAAATGTATACTATTTGTTCCTCATCAGCTAAATTTAGCTATCACAAACCTTTTTGCAAATATTTTAACCATTTAACACATATAGCTAAAAATTAATGAAGTTTATTTTTTCGGACTATGTACCGGGTAGTCATAATCAATTATATATATAAATTTATATATATATATATATATATATATATATATATATATATATATATATATATATATATATATATAATATATTTATATATTAAAATATGGATAGAAAGTGGGATCTGATTACTTGATAGCTGGATTAATTAGACGAAAACAACTAAACAACTAAGCATGAAGATCTGTCCCGGAAAGACAGCCCACATAATTGACATATGTCACCATCATAGCTGGTTTCAAACTGAATTAGATATAAAAATAAAAACAGATAAAAATCAGTAATGGTTATGGATGTCAACTGGAAAAAGTTAAAAACTTCTCAAGTCGAGCACACCAAAAAAACTAAAATATGAACGATGCTCTTTAAAATCGTATTTTGTAGCACACAGGAAGTCATGAAAGAGCTTACACTATGGAAATTTTTCAGGAAACAGTAGTTTTGAACCAAGGAACATTTTGTTTTCAAAATGTTGATTAGTGACATTTCTAGTCAATTGAAAATTGATTAGCAACTACTGTTTAATGTTTTAATATTGTGTAGCACTCTGAAACTATTGTAGTGAATCAAGACGTGATACTGAACGAAATGCTCTCTGTGAACCCAAACTTAAAAGACTGAATCATTATGAATTCCAATGATAATTAAAAAAGTCAGAAATCCATGAATTTACAGAAAACTAACATCTCTGAATGGTCCAACCTAGAATGACTGTTCATGAACAACTAGACACAGCCAAAAATAACTAACATAATATGTCCCCGGAACAGCATGTTTCAAACTACACTTAGGGGTTTCATAATATGAACATCTGCACATTATTATTGTGTAGAAAATGCGTTGTATCTAAGCATAAAAGTGTGTTTTTGGTTTTGTTATTTTGACTACGTAAGCATTATTTTTCAAATGGCCAACACATGTTTTTGGATTCAGCATATTTAAATTTGGTTACAAAAGTATGTTGGATACAATCCTAATGAAATTATTGCACAAAAATAGATCAAAATATAATCTGTGACACTCTATTATACTTAGATAAATGTACTTTCAACACAACCCTAATTTTTTATACTACCATTTAGTTTTTGTCATTCTGACCCCATAAACATAATTCCTAGATGGCCAACATATTAATACCCCCAAATAAGGTTAGAAAAGTATGTTTGATATAATCCTAAAGAAATGTTCGTATATCGATAAATAAGCACTTTTTTAAGAAATGGGACTTGACTAAACATAATTAGACACGTAAACCTGAAAATAGATGAAACATAAAATAAAATTTTAACAACCCTGGCAAATCCACGAGTATATAACCAATCTTGCACCATGTTACAAAAATGACAGTTATGACGAGCCTGCATCAAGAAAATGGTAGATGCATCATCACTTATCAAGGAATATGTGACTGTCAGGAATTAAAGAAACCCAAAACATCCTACCTCATCATTCTACCAGCAGAAGAGACAATGGCATGGCAATTGCTGACAATTGAAAATTTTGATATTCCTCACCATCTCGTACATTGAATAAAAACACAGTTTGTGATGAAGCACCATGTGCATGATATGACAAAAGAAGGTTAAGGATGGGTTATTGTGACATAACGCCCGGGTCACCACGACACCAGATCTATATTGTAGTCTTTTTCACACAGACTTGCATTCAGGCAGTGAATAGTGTAAATATATCCTCTTAATAGATGGGAAATAAAATATGTGAAACAAAACCTGTTCTAAAGATACGACAGACAGCAGTAGACGAAGTAGTATGAGCTGATTCTAACAGCAACACGGGGTGGGACGTAGCTCAGTGGTAAAGCGTTCGCTTGATCCGCGTCAGTTTGGGATCGATCCCTGTTAGTGGGCCCATTGGGCTATTTCTCATTCCAGCCAGTACACCACGACTGGTATATCAAAGGCCATGGTATGTGCTATCCTGTCTGTGGGGCGGTGCATATAAAAGATCCCTTCCTGTATTGGAAAAATGTAGCGGGTTTCCTCTGATGACTGTCAGAATTACCAAATGTTTGACATCCAATAGCCAATGATTAATTAATCAATGTGCTCCAGTAGTGTCATTAAACAAAACAATCTTCTTCTTCTTCTAACAGTAACACAGCTACAGTAAATCATATACAGACCAGCCTTTTAGAAAGGTAATACAATGGTTACATAATTTAATGTAGTATGTAGATGCTTAAATATCTACTAAAAAACTTCATATTTGTTTTCTGAATTTATGTTCTATGACACATTTCAGTAAAAATAAGGATAATAAATTTCTAAATATCATAGGCACTCAATTTCATCACTTAATACAAATTTATTTCCATCTAAAATATTGTCATACTAAACACATTTAAAAAAATTTTTTATTTAAATAACTTTGATAATTAAAGAAAGGGAAAGTTAAAGTTTGTTTTGTTTAACTACACCACTAGAGCACACTGATTTATTAATCTTCGTCTATTGGATGTCAAACATTTGGTAATTTTGACTTATCATCTTAGAGAGAAAACCTGCTAAATTTCTCCATTAGTGGCAGGGAATATTTTATATGCACCATCCCATAAGCAGGATAGCATATACCACGGCCTTTGATATACCAGTCGTGGTGCACTAGCTGGAATGAGATATAGCCCAATAGGCACATAAATGAGAAATGATCCTAGAATGAAAGCACATCAGGCAAGAGCTTTACCACTGGGCCACGTCCTGCCCCTTAAAGAAAGGGAGAGTATGTAGCTCAGTGGTAGAGAGCTTTACCACTGCGCTACGTCCTGCCCTTAAAGAAAGGGAGAGTATGTAGCTCAGTGGTAGAGAGCTTTACCACTGGGCTACGTCCTGCCCTTAAAGAAAGGGAGAGTATGTAGCTCAGTGGTAGAGAGCTTTACCACTGCGCTACGTCCTGCCCCTTAAAGAAAGGGAGAGTATGTAGCTCAGTTGTAGAGAGCTTTACCACTGCGCTACGTCCTGCCCCTTAAAGAAAGGGAGAGTATGTAGCTCAGTTGTAGAGAGAAGGGAGAGTATGTAGCTCAGTGGTAGAGAGCTTTACCACTGCGCTACGTCCTGCCCTTAAAGAAAGGGAGAGTATGTAGCTCAGTGGTAGAGAGCTTTACCACTGCGCTACGTCCTGCCCCTTAAAGAAAGGGAGAGTATGTAGCTCAGTGGTAGAGAGCTTTACCACTGCGCTACGTCCTGCCCCTTAAAGAAAGGGAGAGTATGTAGCTCAGTGGTAGAGAGCTCTACCACTGCGCTACGTCCTGCCCCTTAAAGAAAGGGAGAGTATGTAGCTCAGTGGTAGAGAGCTTTACCACTGCGCTACGTCCTGCCCCTTAAAGAAAGGGACAGTATGTAGCTCAGTGGTAGAGAGCTTTACCACTGCGCTACGTCCTGCCCCTTAAAGAAAGGGAGAGTATGTAGCTCAGTGGTAGAGAGCTTTACCACTGCGCTACGTCCTGCCCCTTAAAGAAAGGGAGAGTATGTAGCTCAGTGGTAGAGAGCTTTACCACTGCGCTACGTCCTGCCCTTAAAGAAGGAGTGTGTGTAGCTCAGTGGTAGAGAGCTTTACCACTGCGCTACGTCCTGCCCCTTAAAGAGGGACATTATGTAGCTCAGTGGTAGAGAGCTTTACCACTGGGCTACGTCCTGCCCCTTAAAGAAAGGGAGAGTATGTAGCTCAGTGGTAGAGAGCTTTACCACTGCGCTACGTCCTGCCCCTTAAAGAAAGGGAGAGTATGTAGCTCAGTGGTAGAGAGCTTTACCACTGCGCTACGTCCTGCCCCTTAAAGAAAGGGAGAGTATGTAGCTCAGTGGTAGAGAGCTTTACCACTGCGCTACGTCCTGCCCCTTAAAGAAAGGGAGAGTATGTAGCTCAGTGGTAGAGAGCTTTACCACTGCGCTACGTCCTGCCCCTTAAAGAAAGGGAGAGTATGTAGCTCAGTGGTAGAGAGCTTTACCACTGCGCTACGTCCTGCCCCTTAAAGAAAGGGAGAGTATGTAGCTCAGTGGTAGAGAGCTCTACCACTGCGCTACGTCCTGCCCCTTAAAGAAAGGGACAGTATGTAGCTCAGTGGTAGAGAGCTTTACCACTGCGCTACGTCCTGCCCTTAAAGAAGGAGTGTGTGTAGCTCAGTGGTAGAGAGCTTTACCACTGCGCTACGTCCTGCCCCTTAAAGAAAGGGACATTATGTAGCTCAGTGGTAGAGAGCTTTACCACTGGGCTACGTCCTGCCCCTTAAAGAAAGGGAGAGTATGTAGCTCAGTGGTAGAGAGCTTTACCACTGCGCTACGTCCTGCCCCTTAAAGAAAGGGAGAGTATGTAGCTCAGTGGTAGAGAGCTTTACCACTGCGCTACGTCCTGCCCCTTAAAGAAAGGGAGAGTATGTAGCTCAGTGGTAGAGAGCTTTACCACTGCGCTACGTCCTGCCCCTTAAAGAAAGGGAGAGTATGTAGCTCAGTGGTAGAGAGCTTTACCACTGCGCTACGTCCTGCCCCTTAAAGAAAGGGAGAGTATGTAGCTCAGTGGTAGAGAGCTCTACCACTGCGCTACGTCCTGCCCCTTAAAGAAAGGGAGAGTATGTAGCTCAGTGGTAGAGAGCTCTACCACTGCGCTACGTCCTGCCCCTTAAAGAAAGGGACAGTATGTAGCTCAGTGGTAGAGAGCTTTACCACTGCGCTACGTCCTGCCCCTTAAAGAAAGGGACAGTATGTAGCTCAGTGGTAGAGAGCTTTACCACTGCGCTACGTCCTGCCCTTAAAGAAGGAGTGTGTGTAGCTCAGTGGTAGAGAGCTTTACCACTGCGCTACGTCCTGCCCCTTAAAGAAAGGGAGAGTATGTAGCTCAGTTGTAGAGAGCTTTACCACTGGGCTACGTCCTGCCCTTAAAGAAAGGGAGAGTATGTAGCTCAGTGGTAGAGAGCTTTACCACTGCGCTACTTCCTGCCCCTTAAAGAAAGGGAGAGTATGTAGCTCAGTGGTAGAGAGCTTTACCACTGCGCTACGTCCTGCCCTTAAAGAAAGGGAGAGTATGTAGCTCAGTGGTAGAGAGCTTTACCAATGGGCTACGTCCTGCCCTTAAAGAAAGGGAGAGTATGTAGCTCAGTTGTAGAGAGCTTTACCACTGCGCTACGTCCTGCCCCTTAAAGAAAGGGAGAGTATGTAGCTCAGTTGTAGAGAGCTTTACCACTGCGCTACGTCCTGCCCCTTAAAGAAAGGGAGAGTATGTAGCTCAGTGGTAGAGAGCTTTACCACTGCGCTACGTCCTGCCCCTTAAAGAAAGGGAGAGTATGTAGCTCAGTGGTAGAGAGCTTTACCACTGCGCTACGTCCTGCCCTTAAAGAAAGGGAGAGTATGTAGCTCAGTGGTAGAGAGCTTTACCACTGCGCTACGTCCTGCCCCTTAAAGAAAGGGAGAGTATGTAGCTCAGTGGTAGAGAGCTTTACCACTGGGCTACGTCCTGCCCTTAAAGAAAGGGAGAGTATGTAGCTCAGTGGTAGAGAGCTTTACCACTGCGCTACGTCCTGCCCCTTAAAGAAAGGGAGAGTATGTAGCTCAGTGGTAGAGAGCTTTACCACTGCGCTACGTCCTGCCCCTTAAAGAAAGGGAGAGTATGTAGCTCAGTGGTAGAGAGCTTTACCACTGCGCTACGTCCTGCCCCTTAAAGAAAGGGAGAGTATGTAGCTCAGTGGTAGAGAGCTTTACCACTGCGCTACGTCCTGCCCCTTAAAGAAAGGGAGAGTATGTAGCTCAGTGGTAGAGAGCTTTACCACTGGGCTACGTCCTGCCCCTTAAAGAAAGGGAGAGTATGTAGCTCAGTGGTAGAGAGCTTTACCACTGCGCTACGTCCTGCCCTTAAAGAAAGGGAGAGTATGTAGCTCAGTGGTAGAGAGCTTTACCACTGCGCTACGTCCTGCCCCTTAAAGAAAGGGAGAGTATGTAGCTCAGTTGTAGAGAGCTTTACCACTGTGCTACGTCCTGCCCCTTAAAGAAAGGGACATTATGTAGCTCAGTGGTAGAGAGCTTTACCACTGGGCTACGTCCTGCCCCTTAAAGAAAGGGAGAGTATGTAGCTCAGTGGTAGAGAGCGCTTTACCACTGGGCTACGTCCTGCCCTTAAAGAAAGAGAGAGTATGTAGCTCAGTGGTAGAGAGCTTTACCACTGCGCTACGTCCTGCCCTTAAAGAAAGGGAGAGTATGTAGCTCAGTGGTAGAGAGCTTTACCACTGGGCTACGTCCTGCCCCTTAAAGAAAGGGAGAGTATGTAGCTCAGTGGTAGAGAGCTTTACCACTGCGCTACGTCCTGCCCTTAAAGAAAGGGAGAGTATGTAGCTCAGTGGTAGAGAGCTATACCACTGCGCTACGTCCTGCCCCTTAAAGAAAGGGAAAGTATGTAGCTCAGTGGTAGAGAGCTTTACCACTGGGCTACGTCCTGCCCCTTAAAAAAAGGGAGAGTATGTAGCTCAGTGGTAGAGAGCGCTTTACCACTGGGCTACGTCCTGCCCCTTAAAGAAAGGGACAGTATGTAGCTCAGTGGTAGAGAGCTTTACCACTGCGCTACGTCCTGCCCCTTAAAGAAAGGGAGAGTATGTAGCTCAGTGGTAGAGAGCTTTACCACTGCGCTACGTCCTGCCCCTTAAAGAAAGGGAGAGTATGTAGCTCAGTGGTAGAGAGCTTTACCACTGCGCTACGTCCTGCCCCTTAAAGAAAGGGAGAGTATGTAGCTCAGTGGTAGAGAGCGCTTTACCACTGGGCTACGTCCTGCCCCTTAAAGAAAGGGAGAGTATGTAGCTCAGTGGTAGAGAGCTTTACCACTGCGCTACGTCCTGCCCCTTAAAGAAAGGGAGAGTATGTAGCTCAGTGGTAGAGAGCTTTACCACTGGGCTACGTCCTGCCCCTTAAAGAAAGGGAGAGTATGTAGCTCAGTGGTAGAGAGCTTTACCACTGCGCTACGTCCTGCCCCTTAAAGAAAGGGAGAGTATGTAGCTCAGTGGTAGAGAGCTTTACCACTGGGCTACGTCCTGCCCCTTAAAGAAAGGGAGAGTATGTAGCTCAGTGGTAGAGAGCTTTACCACTGGGCTACGTCCTGCCCTTAAAGAAGGAGTGTGTGTAGCTCAGTGGTAGAGAGCTTTACCACTGGGCTACGTCCTGCCCCTTAAAGAAAGGGAGAGTATGTAGCTCAGTGGTAGAGAGCTTTACCACTGCGCTACGTCCTGCCCTTAAAGAAAGGGAGAGTATGTAGCTCAGTGGTAGAGAGCTTTACCACTGCGCTACGTCCTGCCCCTTAAAGAAAGGGAGAGTATGTAGCTCAGTGGTAGAGAGCGCTTTACCACTGCGCTACGTCCTGCCCCTTAAAGAAAGGGAGAGTATGTAGCTCAGTGGTAGAGAGCTTTACCACTGGGCTACGTCCTGCCCCTTAAAGAAAGGGAAAGTATGTAGCTCAGTGGTAGAGAGCTTTACCACTGGGCTACGTCCTGCCCCTTAAAGAAAGGGAGAGTATGTAGCTCAGTGGTAGAGAGCTTTACCACTGGGCTACGTCCTGCCCTTAAAGAAGGAGTGTGTGTAGCTCAGTGGTAGAGAGCTTTACCACTGGGCTACGTCCTGCCCTTAAAGAAAGGGAGAGTATGTAGCTCAGTGGTAGAGAGCTTTACCACTGCGCTACGTCCTGCCCTTAAAGAAAGGGAGAGTATGTAGCTCAGTGGTAGAGAGCTTTACCACTGGGCTACGTCCTGCCCCTTAAAGAAAGGGAGAGTATGTAGCTCAGTGGTAGAGAGCTTTACCACTGCGCTACGTCCTGCCCCTTAAAGAAAGGGAGTGTATGTAGCTCAGTGGTAGAGTGCTCGTCCAAGGTGTAATGAGTTGTAGGATTGTTAGTCCTCAATGGATTTAGAGGGTTTTTTTCACATCCAAACCAGTGCCTCACAACTGGTATATCGAAGGCTTGTACTTTATCACTAATATATAGGAGCAATCTATGTGGCAGCTGCAGGTTTCTTCCCTTTCTCTCATGACCAAAATGATTAAATAACCATATGTTACATGTAATCTACAAGTAACTCTATTAAACTTCATCCCTCCCTTCATCCCAAACCTGAGAACCAACATTAATGAAATTCACAAGTCTGATAAACCATATGACAATTATATTCATTGATACCATTTCTGACAGTGGCCCAAAAAGTTTTTTTTTTTTTTTAAATATTAAATTTGTCTCTTTTCGACCCTCAAAATGTTGTTAAATTACACAGACATTAAATTCATAAGTAATTACAAAATATCTATTATAAAAAAATATATAACTATTAAAAATAATAATTCAATAATACAGGTTTTCAAAACAACCTAATTCCATTTCCATGACAGCTTAATTTTCTCCTTTTGGGCCCCAGTCCTCAAGTCCCTGCAGCCCTCTACATTGCGACCGATTTGGGTCCTTTTTGGCGACTACAACATTTTATACTATCTATATAAAAAATACAAGTAGGCACCATCTGGCTCCTAGATGGAAAAGTTAACATAAAGGGCTGTCCTTGGAGAATCAGAATGACCAAATTCACATAGATGTTTCTCTATGGGTTTCCAACAAAGTTTAGTTACAATTGTCTAGTAGTTTTGGAGAAGCAGTCAAAGAAATAACAGTTTAAATACATTTCACTATATGACAAGAGTAAACTTCACACAACCAAAGGGGACAAATGGAGAACCAAATATTGTTGACATTAACAAATTAGATTTAAATAACCTCTTCTCCTTTATATATAAGGAGAAAATTATTTCTTTTTTAATTAACTTAATTTTAACCTTTTGTGCTCTGCCCCACAGAACCCCTTGAAGGTTTGAATGACCAAATTCAAAAAATTGTTTCTCCATGTGCCAATGAAACTTCCCACAAAATTCTGTTGGAATTGGTCAAGTAGCTGTGGAAAAGAAATTAAAAATGTGAAACGTTTACACATGATGCATGTTGCACAACAACAGCCAGAAACTGACTGCAATAGGTACATACATCTCAAGGCTTTGGCCGAGGTGACCTAGAACTAAAAGAAAAACTAATTTAATAGTTAACCGACATACATCAACGGTTTGCCAGAAAATGCCCTTTCTGCACTTACAAAATGTTCTGAGTCTGCATCCATTGTAAGATGTTTCTAGCCTTTTAACAACTCGGATTACACTCTGAATTCATTTTCTTGTTTAGAATATCAGTGTCTGTATATATGCAATGTGTTTTTCGTGGTCCTAATGTTTCTAGTAGTCTAAAATGGATACCTCCCAATACTTTTTTTTATTCAGACCTTGAGGGGTGTGATTATTTGTTCCGGTTATTTAGATTATGTTGAGCCATTTACAATATTAGCATTGATATTGAATCCTTTTGTAGTACTTGTTTTAAAATTCAAATGCTAGGAGAGGTAAAAATTACTCTCTTTGAACTAGTCTCAAGGGAGTGATAATTAAAGTTTGTTTTGTTTAATGACACCACTAGAGAACATTGATTAATTAATCATTGGTTATTGGATGTCAAACATTTGGTAATTCTGACATATAGTCATCAGAGGAAACCTGCCACATTTTATCTAACACAGCAAGGGATTTTTTTACAGCCTTTGACCAGTTGTGGTGCACTGGTTGGAACAAAAAGAAAACCCAATCCGGTGAATGGACAAGAGAGTGATAGGGAACTTGAGTGATAGCTCCCCAGAAACAATTAGAACTGCTTATTATAAATCGATATATCTGTTCCAATCAAACTGCTTGATTTATACGTGATCAACCAATAATTACCAGTCTTGTATATGAAAAGCTACACTGGACACTAAAAGTCACATTAGATGGTAAAAACACATACTGGATAAACTTTGCTCCATTAAAGTTACATTTTTCTTATTTGTTTATCTAAACAAAACTAAAAAACACAAAAACAAAATAATAATTTAAAAAAATAAAACACACACACACACACACACACACACACACACAGAGAAACCCCCTAACATAAATTGAATATATTATATGAAAAAAGAAATGTAGGTAAGAAAAACATTGTGAAGATGAAGATTTCACTCCATTGGCACTAAGTATTTAGTCATTCTTTAGTTTCCACTTTGATAAGCAATATGACGTACACATTTCACAATAATATATGACATCTGTTCTAGTAAGCGAATATATTTATCACATCAGCTAACACACCACTGCTACTGTAACAGGAGTAGATCTACACTTTTAAAAGTAACTACTAAAATCATAGTACAGTGAAACTTCTCTAAACTGGACACCCTTAGTACCAAGTAAAAAATTCGGTTTTAAAAGGTATCCGGTTTAGAAAGGTTGTCTTATGTACAGATATTCAAGAAGGAACCATAAAAAAATGTCTGGTTTTGAGGGAATTCTGGTTTACAGAGGATCCGGTTTTGAGAGGTTTCACTGTACTATGAACCTAATATATTACTTATGAGATGTATAATAATTAATACTCGTAGGTCTGTGGTACAGAGTTCTGCTATTTCCATTGCAATTTCTTACTAGCAGATAATAATTCATAACTTTAAAATTTTCATTGTTAATTTTTTAATTAAATGTATTAAAATTAATAAAAATTCAAAAATTCAAAAATTCTGAAATATCTAACTATTACTTTGTGGAGACTGCCAAAGAGAATCATCAAACCAAGTTTCAGAACAATCCAATTAATTGAGGATAGACATTCAACTTTACAATTTAAATGGCTAAAACATTTAATAAAAAATTTAATATCTCTCTAATACTTTGTGAAAATAATTATATACAGTTTTAGAATTCCAATATTCAAACCTTCCTAAATATCTTACTATTAGTTTGTTTGTGGAGAGAATCGTAGAACTGTAAACTGCAGAACCATCCGATTAAAATTCTAGCAAAATGTTGTTTTGGGTTGGGTTTTTTTTATCTAATACAAATTATATATTTTCTAAATATCTCTCTATCGGTTTCTCGAGACTGCCCCTGAGAAGCCTTGTATTGAGTTACAGAACTATCCAATCAAATGTTCAAATGTAAAATTTCTATTAAAATATTTTAAACTGAAATGGGTTTTTTTATTATAAACTTCCAAAACATCTCCCATTAGTTTGTAGAGAATGTCCCAGAGGAGCACTGTACCAAGTTTCAGAACAATCCAATCAAAACATCTCCCATTAGTTTGTAGAGAATGTCCCACTGTACCAAGTTTCAGAACAATCCAATCAAAACATCTCCCATTAGTTTGTAGAGAATGTCCCAGAGGAGCACTGTACCAAGTTTCAGAACAATCCAATCAAAACTTTAGAAAACAGACTTTCAAATTTTCAATGTTAAATTTTTAGTCAAATTTGTAAAGTTTAATAAAATCTTTAAAATCAAAAATTTCCTAAATAAGACAGCTCTTGAGAACTATTGTACTGAGTTTCAAAACTATCCAATCAAAACTCTAGGAAAAGATAGACTTTTATATTTTAAATGGTACATTTTAATTTTAAATTTTAAAATTTAATAAAAATATATATCTTTATTAGTTTGTAGAGATTGTCATAGAGGATTATTGTACCAAGTTTCAGAACAATAAAAGAAAACTCTAGAAGAAGACTTCAAACTCAAAGGAAAGATTTTAATAAATAAAAAATTAAATTTGAAAATTTCCTAAATAAGAATGCCCTTGAGAATAATAGTACTTAGTTTTAGAACTATCCAATCAAAACTTTAGGAAAAGAGACATTGTCTCATTTTTAATGTTAAAATTTAATTTTAAAAATTCAATAATTCAAAAATATCCCTTTGATTAGTTTATAGAGAATGCACCTGCCGATCACTGTACTAAATTTCATAACAATCCAATGCAATCTGTAGAAGACAGACTTGAAAGGAAATGCTGATGGTATGATAGATAGCCAACAGACAATGGATAGACGCCAGATGCCAGACAGACACCAGACAAATCAGTATTACAAAAGCTATGCTGACAAAGGCCATAGCAGTGCTAAAAAGGTTAATTATCACACAATGTTGTTTACAATACGGAATTTCATTATACTTGGTCCAAACAATAAAATTCCATATTGTAAACAACACTATATAATAATAATAACATTATAATGTACAAAAAAATATATATTAGGAATTAAAATGGAGTTTAAGCTACTATAGTACTAAATTCGGATGACCAGAAACATTGATTTTTCGGACAACGTTCTACAGAAGAAAATGTATTTAATATGTTTGCAGGAAACATCTTAAATTGCAGCAAATTCTGGACAATCTCTTTAATAACAATTAATATAAAATGTTCTGTACATTTTACAATTTGAAAACCAGTCAAAATCAGTAAATTGAATCAATTAAAAGGAAGGAAGGAAATGGTTTATTTAACGACACACTCAACACATTTTATTTACAGTTATATGGCATCAAGCATATGGTTAAGGACAATGCATATATTGAGAGAGGAAACCCTCTGTCGCCACTTCATGGGCTAGTCTTTTTGATTAGCAGCAAGGGATCTTTTATATGCACCATCCCACAGACAGGATAGTACATATCACAGCCTTTGATATACCAGTCATGGTATGCTGGCTGGAGCGAAAAATAGCCCAATGGGCCCACCGATGGGGATTGATCCCAGACTGACCGCACATCAAGCAAATGCTTTACCACTGGACTACTTCCCGCCCGATGATCTTTAAAACACATATATTACTGCCCATCTGTAAAATGACAAATGACAACATATTTGATAATTCTCTAAGGAATAAATATACAAACATAATTAAGATGTAACAATATATTATACTAGTAGTACAGACTTAGAAGCTTAAAGGTTAACTTTATAGTAAAGTAAAATTAAAACCAGACCAAAAAACTAATTTATTGCCAAGTTGTAGTCAAATACATGTATTTGGAGACGACATTACGCATCTCTAATAAAGGCTATTTCAATTTTATAAAATTATTGAAAATCCTACATTAAAATTGCTTTTTTCGCTAAAAGCAAAAAAAGACCTTTGAATTTAAAGTAAAATAATTCATGAGTTTTCCCCACATCTGCAGTTGTGTAATGATGTAATGAAAATGGTCATGAATAATGATGTCATTCATCCTTGTGTATGAATAGTTTAAAATGTTTAGCATAGGTATTTTGTAAGATTATATGTGATGCTTACATATGAAAGCAAAAGTAGGAATAACACTTTTCACTCATTATTGAAAATACAAAGTAAACAGAAAAATATTTTTAAATGATACAGCTTAATTTATAGTTAATAATTTTATTATATAAAGTTAACCTTCAACCCTGAATAGTTTACTTTTCACATCCAGCATATAAAGTCAATATAGCTTTCAAGATTTTAAAAAGTAAGTTACTCAACAGGAGTAAATTAGGAAACATTATTTAAATTATTTTTTTTATTATTTATTATTTTATTTAGGGCGAGACGTAGCCCAGTGGTAAAGCACTCGCTTGATGTGCGGTTGGTTTTGGATTGATCCCCGTTAGTGGGCCCATTGGGCTATTTCTCGCTCAAGCCAGTGCACCATGACTGGTATATCAAAGGCCGTGGTATGTGCTATCCTGTCTATGGTATGGTGCATATAAAAGATCCCTTGCTGCTAATCAAAAAGAGTAGCCCATGAAGTGGCGACAGTATATGTCCGACACCATATAACCGTAAATAAAATGTGTTGAGTGCATCTTTAAATAAACCATTTCCTTCCTTCACTATTTTATTTACTAAACATCCTGCATGTCTAGTAAACCTCAGATATAAACTGTTCACTAACTATTCTACCTACATGCACACATTACCACATATTGTAAACCTCACTTAGTAGCCATTTTATGTCTTGTAAATGTCACACATAAACCACTCATTAACAATTAAACGTCTTGTAAATCTCACCCATAAACCACTAACCATTCAACATGTCTTGTAAACCTGACTTATAAACCATGCACTAACCATTCTGTCTTGTAAACCTCACCTATAAACCACCTACTAACCATTCTGTCTTGTAAACCTCATCTACAGACCACTCACTAACCATTGTCCTGTAAACCTCACCTATAAACCACTCACTAACCATTTGTCTTGTAAACCTCATCTACAGACCACTCACTAACCATTCTGTCTTGTAAACCTGACTTATAAACCATGCACTAACCATTCTGTCTTGTAAACCTCACCTATAAACCACCTACTAACCCTTCTGTCTTGTAAACCTCATCTACAGACCACTCACTAACCATTCTGTCTTGTAAATCTCACCTATAAACCACTCACTAACCATTCTGTCTTGTAAACCTCACCTATAGACCACCCACTAACCATTCTGTCTTGTAAACATCACCTATAGACCACCCACTAACCATTCCGTCTTGTAAACCTCACCCATAAACCACTCACTATCATTATATCTAGACAGACATTAACATCTTGTAAACATCATCTATAAATCTCTCATTAACAATTCTACCTATCAAAATACATGTAGACTCCAACATTGTTAACCTCTCACTGTACCATTCTTCCCACAAACTAACAAACATCCCATTAGTAACAAGAATCTTTTATATGTATTTTCCCATAGACAAGACAGCACATACCACAGCCTTTGATATACTAGTAATAGGGCATAGTCAAAGGGGGACCTGTTTTCAAGACATAACTTTATATTCCTCCTTTGGGTGGCTGCTTAATAGTAATACAGAATTTGCTATATGAACATCCATTTTTATTAATTTTTACAAAATGTTATGACAAGATTTAAACATGAAAGCTAGGGTGCATAAAAAAAAAGACTTTGTGTACTATCAAACTGTTACAGTGATCATATGTTTCAATATACATGCACATCTAACTTGGATTACTTCAGCAGTGATATTACTATTAGCCTTGGAATGAAGGCATTCAGCCATTTCAAAATCCATTATGCAACTTTTGAACTAAGAATAGAACAGCAACATGAATAATAAAAGCTTAGACAGATGCTTGCTCATGATAGATATTTGGGTTCATTCCAGATCTTATGTATAGGTTTTCATATTTCACAGCTATTCAGTGTATATTAATTTTAAAAAAACCACCCCCACCTATATCACATACTAGATAAAGCAGATATGGTCCCAGTACAAATTATGTAACCGAAGCAAGACAAACCATAGGTTACTGGAGCAGTCTGTTACATAATGCGGGTCACAGCTGGATGAGGCAATAAGTTGACTAAGTTCCAGTGTGTGGACTTACACATGTACATTGTAGGACGGTAAAGCAAAGCAGCACTTACCTGTGTGTTCCAGTCAACACTTTGAGAATGGACAGAGCATGCTCAAAGTCTTCATCCTGCATCCTCTCCGAGGCCATTCCATGTGCCAACAATGGGCAGGTCGGCCAGTTAATCACCCAGTTGCCCAACGGTCAGCCAGCAAACAATACCACCACCACCACCGGTGCAGGGCCAGCCAACCGGCTAGCCAAGTGCCCGCTGGTCAGCTAGGTCCAGAGAGACAGGGCAGCCATGGGTGCATGAAGACCGGTAGCCCAACAATTACATAACAGACACGACTCAGTCTGAACAGATCTTCCTATTGAAAACTTAAGATGGAAAGAGAGAAAGGAAATCGGGACCAGGCTACCATACCAGAAAACCAGCCAGAAAAAAAGAAAAAAAAACACAACAAAAAAAAACAGCCTTCAAGTCTGTTTCACATTTTGTGTTGAATAATCCTTGAGCCAGTCTATAACCAGTGATACTGGTGTGCTGTGTTAATATACCACAGACAGACAAATAATACTGGCTGTCCTTTCGGCAGGTGGCCCACTGGCTTAATGACCGGTGGTCAGCTGTGCTGGACTTACTAACCAACTGACTGACTGCAGTATACACACTGCCACACCACACCGGAACGACGACACTAATGGATCAATGGTCGAAACTGGTGTAAGGTCCAAATGGCTGCAAATGCATGATTCCAAGTTTTGTCACTGAATGAGTCAAGTCTAGACTTCCAATTCAATAGACACGCTCAAGTGTTTAGCAGAAGTGCACTTGAATGCAGTCTTGATAGACAGCGACTGCGCACTGTGTATTACTGCTGCACCATGTGTGTGCAGCTGTATGCATATAGCACTGTGCATATCGGTTAGCATTTTGTGCATTACATGTCAAAAGTCATGGACATATAATTATGCGGCTAGACTAAAAGCAGCTATGTCAATTTTCATGAATAAATTTGCATTTACTAATAACAGATCCATTAATATCTTAAATCAAATTGATTTATTCCAATGTAAAACTGCTAATATTGTCTTAGAAAGACTTCTGTTCTCTAAGAAAAATGGTTATATATTGTCCGACATTTAAACTGTCTGCATTATAGTACATTCACTACAGATGGATTAATATCTAAAATAGTCAATTTATTCCAAAGGAAATCTGTTATAGTGTCTGACATTAAAACAGTGTGCATATCAGTTATCATTTTGTGCATTACCTGTCAAACAAATGGAACATAATTATCTGGCTAGACAAAAACTAATTATGTCAATATTTCATGAATAATTTTGCATTTACCAATAACAAATCCTTTAATATGTGAAATAATTGTCTTACTTGATTTATTTCACACCCAAAAAATATGTTATATTGTCTCTGATATTTGAAATATGTGTATATACCAGTTATAACTTTACAGATTATATGTCAAAAGTCAATAACATAATTATCTGGTTACACACAAAAAATTCTTATGAATTTTCATGAATAAATGTTCGATGACAAAACAAATCTGTTATAATGTCTAACATTAAAACTGTCTGCATATATACATAACACTGCATATACATGTAGCATATTGGCTAGCATTTCATGCATCATATGTCAACATAATTATCTAGCTAGACAAAAAACAGTTATGTCAATTTTCATCAATAAATTTGCAGTTAATAATAAAAGATCCTTTACAGTCTGACACAATTAACTTATTTCAAAGAGAATCTGTTGTACTGTTTGTTATATCACACTGTGCATATATGGTTTAAAAACATAATTATCCGCCCAGACATAAAACAGTTATGTCAATTTTCATGAATAAATTTGCATTTACCAATAACAGATCTTTTAATATCTGAAACAATCAATATATTCCAAATAGAAACTATTATACTGTCTGACAGTAAAATCTTTATTAAATGTTTAACCAAGGATATGCAATGCAAGCACTCCTAAAGCTAGGTTTAAGTTAAAGTTTGTTTTATTTAATAACACCATTAGAGCACATTGATTTCTTAATTATTGGCAATGGGATGTCAAACATTCCGTATACAGTTATGAAAAATAAAAAACTGTCATATATATATATATATATGTTACTTCATGTGGTGGATATGATATTTATTCTGACAGGTGTAAAATTAATAATTTTTTTAATAAAATAAAAGCCACATCCAATACCTCACAAAACAGTTTTTTTAAATTCAAATGACTTCACTATTTAAGTGATGTTATTTTGCATATCCCTTCAACAGTGGCAAATATTAGTCTATGATGCTTCCATCATTAAAATGCAACAAAATTTTCTTTTTAAAATTGCTATAAGATGTAAAAAAAAAAAAAAATTACTTTTGTACCTTGCTTTAGACAGGAGGATATATAGAGGATACTTCCTGAGTGTCTTGTGATATCATAATTTATCGGCACAAGTTGATAAAAATATGAAATCTGTGGCTTGCCGAGGATTTTTATACTTTTATCAACGAGTGCTGATAAATTATGGTATCACAAGACACGAGGAGGGTATTCTTTTTATTATCCATTATTATTCTTTTCATTTGCGACAATTGTAAACAATGTATGGGTTGAATGTCACCATATTTAACACCAGCGGTAGACTCATTAACTACAGTGGTGTGACTTCACTAATGATATTTTTAGCACTGAAATATACACAGTGACATAACAAAAGAAGCAATATCTCCTAGAATATTGCAGGAGATATCGCAAATTATAGTGCCAGTTATATCTCCTACAAAAGCCTTTAATGGATGATAATTAGAGGGTCACAGATTATTTACTGAAATAGAAAATAAATCAATGATTCCAATAAAGGGGTCTGAGCCCTTAACCTATGGACTTATATACTAAGGCAATTGTCCAATCACTAAAGTAACCCCCCCCCCCCCCCCCAGCAGCTACTGTAATATGGCAACAAAATGTTACGTTTGTTTAACGATGCCATTAGATCACATTGATTTATTAATCATTGGCTGTTGGATGTCAAACATTTAGTAATTCTGATATATAGAGAGAAACCTGCTACATTTTTCCATGATATTACACCATCGCACAGACAGAATAGCACATACCACAGCCTTTGTCATACCAGTTGAGGAGCTCTGGTCAGAAATGAGAAATAGCCCAATGGACTCACCAACGGCTGAACACTTTAGCACTGGGCTACATAATTAAGAATCTTTATGAACCTTCAAGTTTAGTAGTATTTTTTTTATATATAAATGTTTGTTATTGAATAATGGCATTTTTAATTATAGAATATTTATCTATGTTTATTTATTTTTAACCTAACAATTAGTACGAGCACCAGCTTTGGTCCTTGTCTTTTACAATATTTGTGGCGGGACTTAGCCCAGTAGTAAAGTGCTTGCCTGATGCATGGTCGGTCTAAGAACGATCCCCATCAGGAGAACCATTAGGCTATTCCTTGTTCCAGCCAGTGCACCAGTACTGGTATATCAAAAGCCATGGTATGTGCTATTCTGTATGTAGGATGGTGCATATTAAAGATCCTTTGCTACTGATGGAAAAATGTAGAATGTTTCCGCTCTAAGACTATATGTTAACATTACCAAATGTTTGATATCCAATAGCCGATGATTAATATATCAATGTGCTCTAGTGGTGTTGTTAAATAAAACAAACTTTTAAAATTTTTGGAACAGGATTCCATAACATTTAATCAGAACTCTGTTTATTTGTACTTTTACACATGCCAAATAATTAAACTTCAATTAAAATAACTAAATACAGATTATAAATAAAATAATAAATATGAGAAAAAACAGTCCCATAGAAAAAAACAAAGAACTTGGATCAGTCATACAGACTTGTAGTTAAAGTCCCATAAGTGTTCAAAAGTTATCTCCCATTAACTATCACTAAATGTGAGGTTTTCTGGCTTCAACCCATAATGCATAGTTCAGTCATGAAAGTTAAAGTTTGTTTTGTTTATCAACACCTCTATGCACATTGATTAATTAATCATTGGCTATTCAAATTAGATGTCAGATATTTGGTAAATCTGACAGTTTTCAGAGGAAACCTGCTACTGGGCAGGCAGCGTATCAGAGTCTTTGATATACCAGTTGTGGGGTACTAGTTGGTATGGGGGGGGGAGGGGAATCAGGAAATATGACCACTAATGGATGTTCTATCCTCTAACCCAAGAATGTCTACCAACTGACCTAGATCCTGCGTCGTAGATAAAGTACAAGGCCACTCGACTAACCTTTTCTAAAAACTATTAATCTGAGTTCTGGAAAGCTAGCTAGTAAGAAAAACATAACCATCCACCCACCCTTACTGAGAAAAAAAAATTACAATCACAAATTATAAATGTATTATTTAAAAAAAACTATTACACTGAGTTCTGGAAAGCTAGCTAACAACAAAAACATAACCATCCACCAGCCTTTACTGAGAGAAAAAAATTACAATCACAAATTATAAATATATTATTTAAAATGAAAAACAATTTAAGAACACTATATAGTGGCTTTTGTGGCTTACTATCAGATTCAAATCTGGTAGATCTATACCAAGTCCCACCTGAAGTAAATTGTTTTTTATTTTTTATCCTAGTACGGGCCTCAACCCAGAAAAAGTGTAGCACTAAGATTTAATGGGGAAGAATAATACATATAGTTTTTATTCAACAACACCTTCAACACATTTTTAGCATTAGACATACTGGTGTAGCCAAAATGTTATATTAGAGGAGCCACCCACAATGGGGGGGGGGGGGGGGGGACTATACTGTCTATTAGTCATGTTATGGGGTGAACTCAAACAAAAATTGCAAGCTTAATAAATAGCTGGTAATTAGCTGGTAACTACCTTGCGACAAGGTTGTACAAGCATATTTTACACGGTAGTAACTACCGCATTTCGAGCTAGTATTTGGAACCTTTTTACAACCATGCGACGAGCTTGTTGCATGTTTGCAGCATGCTTCCGACCAGTTTCTTGCATACTTGCAACTAGCATCTCACAAGCTTCTCGCACGCTTGCGACGAGCTTGCCACACACTTGCGATGAGCTTCCCGCAAGCTTGCGATGACTTCCCGCAAGCTTGCGACTAACTTCCCGCATGCTTGCGACTAACTTCCCGCACGCTTGCGACGAGCTTCCCGCAAGCTTGCGACGAGCTTCTCGTAAGCTTGTTCAGTTTAAGCTAGTATTTGGAACCTTTTTACAACCTTGCTGCAAGCTTCCCGCAAGCTTGCGACGAGCTTCCCGCAAGCTTGCAACGAGCTTTTCGCACGCTTGTGACAAACTTCTTGCAAGCTTGCAACGAGCTACCTTCACGCTTGCGACGAGCTTCCTGCAACCTTGCGACAAGCTACCCGCACGCTTGCGACTAGCTTCCCGCAAGCTTGCGACGAGCTTCCCGCACGCTTGCGACGAGCTTCCCGCACGCTTGCGACGAGCTTCCCGCAAGCTTGCGACGAGCTTCCCGCAAGCTTGTTCAGTTTAAGCTAGTATTTGGAACCTTGTTACAACCTTGCTGCAAGCTTGCTACGAGCTTCCCGCAAGCTTGCGACAAGCTTCCCGCAAGCTTGCGCCATCATCAGTGGCAGCCATCTTGCATCTTGTATAATTCTTTTTAAAAAAAAACAATGGAAAAATTAAAGTGAAAAACATGAACAGTTAAAACAAAAAAATACATGTTGTCAGATACTTAGGCTACAAAATTAGTTTACCTGTATGATAGACATGTTCTATGTATGTGGGATAGTCTTGACTAAACTAATATGCTAAAAAGCATGGTCCTATATTCTTCTTCTTCTTCTTGTTTTAGGTTATATTCCTCCCCTATGTAAAGTCATTTGTTTGTTTCTTCTTGTTTTCTTTTTTCTCTTGTTCCACCAAGCAGGATTCAACCAAACTTGGTCCAAATGATCCTCTTATAGACCTGACCAAATGTAATTTTTCAGGCCAATAAAAATTCCAAGATGGCCACCCTAGCCTCTGAATAACTGAGACATTTTATACTTTTCCTCAAGTTCTACCATGCAAATTTCAACCATATGTATTCCTAATGATCCTCTCATGGCCCTGACCAAGTTTGTTATTTTTCGGGCAGATTTTAAAATCAAGATAGCCGCCCTGGCCTCTGATTGACAGAGACGTTTGTTTGCTTCTTCTCAAGGTCCACCAGGCAGGTTTCAATCAAACTTAGTCCAAATGATTCTCTCATGACTTACTAAGTGTTATTATTTTTGTGGCTGATTCAAAATCCAAGATGGCCTCCCAGGCCTCTGATTAACTGAGAACTTTTAGTTCTTAAGTACCACCAGCCAGATTTCAATCAAATTCAGTCCAAGTGATCCTCTCATGGCACTTACCAAGAGTTGTTATTTTTGGGGCAGTTTCAAAATCCAAGATGGCCGATCTAGCCTTTGATTGACCGAGTTGGTTTTGATTTCAAACTTGGTTGGTTCACATGGACCTGACAAAGTATTGCTATTTTTGGGACTGATCCAAAATCCAAGATGGCCACCCTGGCTTCTGATTGGCTCAGACATTTTCAACATCTTTTCAAATTCCACCAGGCTAATTTCAACTAAACACGGCCCATGTCATCCTCTCATGGCCATGCATATGTTATTATTTGGGGGGCCAATTGAAAATCCAATCATTACAAGATGATTCTGTTTTAACCATATTGCATTATCATTTGTATGTATTAATATTAATTTTGTTTTAATTATTATTGTAAATACTATCTAAATCTGTTACATGTATGTTTGGTTGTTTAGCCACTGTTCCCACTGAATTTGATAAATCATATGAGAAGTTATGAATTAAAAAAAAATAACCATGAAAATGATTTGGACTTACTTTTTCTCTACAAGTGTAGAGATGCTTTCACAGTTGAAGATATACATGCAGCAAGCTTGCAAAAATGAAAACATGCTTGTGGGAAGCTTGCACAGTTGAAGATATGCATGCAGCAAGCTTGCAAAATGAAAACATGCTTGCAAGAAGCTTGCACATTTGAAGATATGCATGCAGCAAGCTTGCAAAAATTAAAACATGCTTGCAGGAAGCTTGCACAGTTGAAGATATGCATGCGGCAAGCTTGCAGAATTGCTGACTACCGTACGCAAGCTAAATGTGAGCTTGCAAATAGCTTGCATTGCTTGTACTACCTTGTAACAACCTTGTAACTACCTTGCAACAACCTAGCTGCAAGCATGCATTTTTGTTTGGGCAGGAAAAAACGGGGTATGTGAAAATAGGTGACTGGAGGTGGCGTGACACACACACACACACACACACACACACACACACACACACACACACACACACACACACACACACACACACACACACACACACACACACACAGCTATACCAGTGATCAGACGTGGTTAAGGACTACACAGTTGTCGTGAGAGGAAGCCTGCTGCTACCACACCATAAACTACATGTAGTTTTTTTTATTATTATCAGCAAGGCATCTTTTATATATGCACCATCCCATAGACAGAATAGCACATACAATGATCTTTGTTACACCAGTTGTGGTGCACTGGCTGGAATAAGAAATAGCCCAATGGGCCCATCGATGATCGATCATGCATCAGGCAAGTTCTCTTTACCAAGGGGTACTTGGTAAAGAGTAAGGGGCGGGACATAGCCCAGTGGTACAGCACTCGCTCGATGTGCGGTCGGTGTGGGATTGATCCCCATCGGTGGGCCCATTGGGCTATTTCTCGTTCCAGCCAGTGCACCACGACTGGTATATCAAAGGCTGTGGTATGTACTACCCTGTCTGTGGGATGGTGTATATATAATATCCCTTGCTGCTAATTGGAAAGAATAGCCCATGAAGTGGCAACAGCGGGTTTCCTCTCTCAATATCTGTGTGGTCCTTAACCATATGTCTGATGCCATATAACCGTAAGTAAAATGTGTTGAGTGCGTCGTTAAATAAAACATTTCTTTTTTTCTGGTGAAGAGTAACACCATATTACAGCTTTACCCATTTTAGGACAATATCTCACACAAATCATTGTCTTCTTCACATGACAGTTACACAATTCACATCAACTGCCAACTGTTTATGTGGTGAAGTGTTACACATTCTAAAATTCAAACTTGTGTATTCACAAGATAACTTATTTCAATGCAAGTTTAAAGTAATTAATGAGGTTCTACAAATATAATTCATGTAAGCAAACAATCAGTTACCTAGATACAAGTCACTAGAACCGACTTCCGGTTACCTAAACATTTTAAATATTGTCCCGTGTTGGTTCATGACCATACATGGGATTATATAGTACCCTAACGTATCAAATTAAGTAATTGCATTTTTTAGATATTAAGTCTTATGCATTCAGCTTTACAATCGTCATCACTGATCCAAGTTTCCAACATGAAACTTTTAATTTTGAACCTACATTTCTCAAACCTCAAATTGAAAGAAAACAATATAATACTATCTGGATGTTTATAATATTTTAGTGGATATCTTAGTGAATATAGTGAATATTAAATTTACAGAAAGAAATGTTTTATTTAACGACGCACTCAACACATTTTATTTACTGTTATATGGTGTGAGACATATGGTTACAGACCACACAGATTTAGAGAGGAAACCCACTATCGCCACTACATGGGCTACTCTTTCTGATTAACAGCAAGGGATCTTTTATTTGCTCTTCCCACAGGCAGGATAACACAAATCATGGCCTTTGTTGAACCAGTTATGGATCACTGGTCGGTGCAAGTGGTTTACACCTACCCATTGAGCCTTGCAGAGCACTCACTCAGGGTTTGGAGTCAGTATCTGGATTAAAAATCCCATGCCTTGACTGGGATCCGAACCCAGTACCTACCAGCCTGTAGACCAATGACCTAACCATGATGCCACCAAGGCCGGTAAAAATAAATTTACACAAGAACTTAATTAAAAAATTTAAAATACTGTTTAAAAAACCCTATGATTACTATGATTTATGTCATTCTTTATGATTCTTTCACCAAGAGCTCCAGCCAGTGCACCACGACTGGTACATCAAATGCCATAGTATGTGCTATCCTGTCTATGGGATGGTGCATATAAAAGATCCCTTGCTGCTAATCGAAAAGAGTAGCCCATGAAGTGACGACAGCGGGTTTCCTTTCTCAATATCTGTGTTGTCCTTAACCATATGTCTGACGCCATATAACCGTAAATAAAATGTGTTGAGTGCGTTGTTAAATAAAACATTTCCTTCCTTCCTTTCACCAAGATTATTTTCACTTTCATTCGACGAGGAGTAATCCCACTTATTTTTGGCAAATTTATCAAGAAATCAAACATTTGTTTATGTCGCATCATCAACGTTTACACAATTTAGAGTTTTTTGTTTTCTTTTCGATATTGCGATAACAATTTAAATATGAATACCAGTCCAAAAAATACACAGAACATGTTCGATTGTTATTCTACTATATTCTCCAGTTCACAGAATCAAGATAATTTGTCTGTTTGTTTTGTTCAACGACACCATTAGAGCACATTGATTTATTAATCATCAGCTATCTGTTTATTTTGACAGGAAACCCGCTACATTTTTCCATTAGGAGCAAGGGATCTTTTATATGCACCATCCCACAGACAGGATAGCACATACCACGTACCACTTGTGGCGCACTTGTTGGGACGAGAAATAGATCAATGGGCCCACCTACTGGGATCGATCTCAAACCAACTGCGCATCAAGGGAGCGCTTTAGCACTGGATTAAGTCCCGCCCCCAGAATCAAGATAGGATTACTTGTGTGAATGCTGACAGCTGTGACTGGTCACATCTCAACTGTAGTCGAGAATGGGAGGGAAAGAGTTAAATCTTTAACAACAGAAATTACTATTTCTGGTTATGGTGCTTACTTTCGAGATGTATTAAACTGATCTTCTTATTTTGAAATTTCTTGTCTGGAAATATTATGGACAGGAATTTTCTGCACAGGTTGGTTCATTCTTTATTGTGGTTAAAACTTTAGCTTGTCTCAGACTAAACTACACAAGGTGTCACTAAAAACAGAGACATTTTTTAAAGTTAAAATAACTGCTTTTTGAGCATTTTAGAAATTTACAAAGTGTAATGGCTTGTTTTTTGTAAGTAGTACTTAGGTATTAAAGGTAATGTCTAAATGGCTGAACACAACAAACATGTACTCTTCAATATACGTGTACCATACTAGTATCTCAGTTAGGACAAATAACCTCTTCAGGATGACTGAGTAACCAAGTACCTTTGTTAAAGATCTAGAAAGCCTGAGTTGCTGTATTTTACTAATATTATTTGTTGGGAAGCCATGCATGTTAATAAATATTGATTGAGACTGCTGAAGAAAGAACTTTAAATGTACACAATTTGCTTTATACCCAATCCTTGCTAAAATTGCATAATATAAGTTTTAAATATACAACTTCAGGTAGAAAGATTTTTTTTGTGACACAACATTAACTCTGTTAAAGAAAAAGTTAAAAGTTTGTTTAACAACACCACTAGAGCACACTGATTTATTAATCATCGGCTATTGGATGTAAAACATTTTGTAATTCTGACATATAGTCATATAATAACAAGGTATCTTTGATATGCACCATCCCACAGACAGGATAGCACATACCACAGTCTTTAATATACCATTCATGATGCAACAGGCTGGAAAGAGAAATAGCCCAATGGGCCCACGGACAAAGATTGATCGTAGATCGACTGCACATCAGGGGAGCACTTTACCACTGGGTTACATCCTGCCCCTGTTTGTTATCTCGCCTGACGTCACGCCAGTTGACATACTGTACACTGTATACAGTGCATTCCACAATTTGTTTTGCACACAACACTCACCAGAAGCTATTTATTAACAGGAAACGAAAGACAAATTAGCTTCCTGTGTCTTTAGATTTAAGTTTTTCAAAGGAAATACCTTGGAATTTTTAGTTGAAAAAGTGGTTTTCATCAAGCATTTTCGCTTGACAACAATGGCGGCATGTTGTGGTCATTTTCAGGGATCGATAGCCGATTGTGACAGCTAATTTGATAATAAATTTGATCATTTTACCAACAACGGAAATCACCAAATACCGGGATATGAATCGTAGTTCATTTCTTTTTTTAAATTCTGGTTAGAAAACCACTCTTATTGGGAATAATGGACATAAATACTGAACAGCTGGTCACAAATGCCCATAAGTAAATGCGATTTTTTGCCTAATTTTGATCAACATCAACCGATCTAAATTATAAAAATTAGAAAAACCCACAAAAATTATACTTACCGATTCAAATATGAACTTTATTTTATGTATTTATAAAACATTTAAGTGAATATCTGTGAGTAAAAATTATAAACTTGTACCCACTCAACATGGTTTTTGTTTAAAGGTTAAAGAAAAACAAAAACACATTACATACACAAAATGTACATTTAGATCTACACAGGATTTTTTCTTTCATGGTATTCATACACTTCAATTGGGCATTCTGTTAGCAGCTGACCAGGTGACACTTGGGCCCAATGAAAAACAAGTCACATGAAAAAAAAAACTGCCCTCATCCCCCCAATCCTCATCACCAGTGCTGGAACAAAAATGGAGATATTCAGGCAAAATGAGTTGACCTAGTCACCATGTATTTTCATAATTCTACTCACAATATTAGTCATTCATTTGCAACCCAATATAGCTGTTTTGTAGTAATGTTAATATGAAGAAATGGTGTTATTCAGATTCGGGTATTTTCATTTAATTCGGGTAAAAAACAGTCTGCCCCTCCCCGCCCCCCCCCCCCCCCCCAACCACTTAAAAAAATTAATGCTTCAATATGAGCAGTACTTTAGCTGCTTTTTTTTTTGGAAACCACACTCCATCAAAAAACACACACATGAAAACTGGCCTATAAAGTAGATCATATAATTGGATCATCTATTCCAGCGTTCACATTTTACAGTGGACCCTGTTGAGTGTAAATAGTACGGCAACCCTAATCAATACCCACACTCGTCTGGCAGCAGAAATTATGCAAATATCTTACACTGCAAGTTGAAATGAATGCAGACGTGTTTGCTAATGCTGCCATCATAGGAATATCTCCAAGCATGAATGACCAGCTAGCCAGTCTATTCTAGACAGTACATGAGGTCAGGTCTAAATTGGAACCAGTGGTTTTTATTTCTTTGTGTACTATATCACCCATGCTCAGTGTTCATACTACTTGCAGTGGCTTTTAAAGATATAGTATGATGTTACATACACCTTCTTTTTGAAAAACAGTTGTATAAATTTTAATTGTTTTCATCAATATCATTATCTTGTACTGCATTATCTTAACACATTATTATATGGATATAACCTAATGCATACAAAAATGTCATAAAGTTGCAAACCTATATTAAATTTTTACAAAGGAGTAAAATGAAAAAAGCGTGTTGTAAATTTGGCTCAGTTGAAGAAAAGGACGTGACAGCTAGCGATAAGTGATGTAAACTCGTCCATAGGTGGTGTGATACAGTGAGTGTATGATGACATCAAAACAACCATGAGAACAACTGAATTCAAAACTATATTAAATTCAATTATCGGGTATCTCTGCTAAATGCTATTAAAGTTTTACAAATGAGTAAAATGAACCAAATATTACCCATATGGTTAAATATGTCTTGGTTCATATCAAAGTGTTATGTCATATGATGATGTCCTGAAACTGGAACATCAGTAAAACGAGTTCAGTTATATAAATTAAATTTGATTATGGGTAATAATAATATTAGAAAAAAACTCACTAACATTTCTTATCATGTTTATATTCCTTGTGAAATAATATTCATTGTCACTCACTCGGGACATAAACATGTTAAAAAAAATGGAAGCTTCTTTAATATCCTATAAATATAAAGCGGTGTTAGATTTTTGAAAGTGATAAAACCAAAGACTAATGGAACGTCAAGCACGAAAGGTGGGTTCAGAGCAGGCATCTGAAAATTGAAAATTGCAGAAACCATTTATATATAACGCAAAACAAATTTCAGGTAACTCATTTCATTTTGCATAACCTGTTATGACCATGTAAATGATTTTCAAAATCTAATGTGCAAACAAGAAATGGGTTACACAAAACTGGTGAACAAAATAAATTTCCAGAGACCTGCAATTCTTAGAAGGTGACATTCAACATAATGTTGTGGATTTTGTCAGAAAACACAGACAAACTGGCCACGGTCAGCACCTATGCCCAGGACAGGCATGAACTACAACAGCTTGTTCCGAATGTGCACCTTAAACACTCTGACCTGACCTGACCTGTCAGAAAACTAAAATCTTAAATTCTTGAGAAATTAACTGGTAGGCAGAATGGGGGACCAAACTCGCATGATCCACCCTGGATCCACATTTGTAGAACATATTAAGGCTTAAAATTAGTAGAATATTAAAATTCTTTGGAATTGAAAGTCTCGCCTACCATAAACTCCTCCCTTTGAAATTAATTGCCATACAGAGAACTCAGCATAGCGGCTTGTACCTGCCCAGGGGGCGGGATATAATGCACTCATCTGAGGTGCTTTGATCATGTAACCCCCTCAGTGAACCCATCCTCTCATTGGGTTTTCCTCATCCTAACAAGTGGTATACTGTATCAGTCCATGGTATGTGCTGTCCCGTCTATGAGAAAGTGTACATAAATGATCCCTTGAACCCATAACAGAAAAATATGGTGCATTTCCTTTAAAGACTGTGTTAGAATTACCAAATGTTTGAGATCTAAAAGCTGATGAATAATAAATCTATGTGCTCTGATGGTGAAGTAAAACAAAACAAATTATTAACCTTACATTTCTCCCCATTGAGCAGTTATCTCTCTCCCTCCCTCTCTCTTTCCCTCTCTCTCTCTCTCTCAAACACAACATTCTCACTTTTGTCCCTCTCTCACATACTCTCTCTCTCTCTCTCTCTCTCTCTCTCTCTCTCTGTATGTAGGCGCTGGTACTGGGATTTGAACCCAGCACCTACCATCCATAAACTCACTAGCCTAACCACTGCACTACCTAGCTAGAAAGCAGACTATGACATTCTGCTACACACAGCTGCAGTTTATGGAGGTCACTCCCGGTTCAATCTACTGGTGACAAACTAAAGCTGACCAGCCAGAACACTCTTGATCTCCCTCCTTCTCCCTCCTTCTCTCTCTCTCTCTCTCTCTCTCTCTCTCTCTCTCTCTCTCTCTCTCTCTCTCTCTCTCTCTCTCTCTCTCTCTCTCTCTCTCTCTCTCTCTCTCTCTCTCTCTCTCTCTGTATGTAGGCACTGGTTCTGGGATTTGAACCCAGCACCTACCAGCCATAAACTCACAAGCCTTCCCACTGCACTACCTATATAGAAAGCAGATTGTGACATTCTGCTACACACAGCTGCAGTTTATGGAGGTCACTCCCGGTTCAATCTAGGGTGACAAACTAAAGCTGACCAGCCAGAACACTCTTGATCTCCCTTGACCACTGACTCACCCACACAGTGCCTGGTGCTGACCAGTCAAAGACTGCTGCACATCCAGCCAGTACACCGTCCAGCCAGTGCACCGTACTCTACTCATCTACAGGTTATCAACCTATTGAGTTGTACTGCAGTGTCCGTTTATAAAAAGGTTAAAGGGACTTTCCTGAGTTTGCTGCATTGTAAGATGTTTCAGACTAATAAAATATTTCTAGGATTAAACTTAGGTGCCTACATATTAAATGTATTTTCTTGTTTAGAATATCAGTGTCTGTATATTCAATGTGTTTCTGGTCATCTTAATATTTGTAAGCCAAAACTGGAAATAAAATAAAATTTAATCTAATACAAATATTAGAACAATCAGAAACACGTTTAATATACAGCCAAAAATATTTTATGTAATTGCAGTGGTTAAAAAGTCTCTGTTAGTTAATATCATCTTAAAAATTGCAGCAAACTCAGGAATGTCCCTTTAAAGTTTGTTTTGTTTTAACAGCACCACTAGAGAACATTGATTTTTTAATCATTGGCTGGCTATTGGATGTCAAACATTTGGTAATTTTGACATATAGTCCTAGAGAGGAAATCTGCTACATTTTTCCATTTGTAGCAAGGGATCTTCTATATGCACCATCCCACAGACAGGATATCACACATCACAGCCTTTGATATACCAATCTTGGTGCACTGGCTAGAACGAGACTTTATAATAAAGTAAAGTTATAATGTACACAATAAAAACAAAATAGACCGAAAGTGTCCCTACAAGGTGGTTATGGATTTGAAATATTTTTAAATAGGACACCGAATTCTGTGTAAGCACTTTAACAAACTATAAGCAGCAATTCTCTCACTGTCATCTATCTAAAAATTATTAAAATATATTCATTCAATTCCAAGATTTTAGAGTACATAATTTTACCCTCAATACCCTCTGGCAGGAACCCTGCACAATAGCACATTGATTGATTAATTCTTGGCTATTGGATGTCAAACATTTGGTCATTTTGACTTGTAGTCTTCAGAGGAAGCCCACGACACTTTTCCATTAGCAGTAAGGGGGATCTTTTATGTGCATCATCCCAGAAACAGAAGAGCACTTAGCACAGGCTTTCATATACCAGTCATGGGGCAGCTAGTTGTGACAGGAAAAGATCCAGTCAGGAAGAAAATGTTTTATTTAACAACGCACTCAGCACATTTTATTTATGGTTATATGGCATCAGACATATGGTTAAGGACCACACAGATATATAGAGAGGAAACCTGCTGTCGCCAATTCATGGGCTACTTTTTTCAATTATCAGCAAGGGATCTTTTATATGCATAATCCCACAGACAAGATAACATATACCACGGCCTTTGATATACCAGTCGTGGAGCACTGGCTGGAGCGAGAATAGCCCAATGGACCCACTGATGGGGATCGATCCCAGACCGGCCGCGCATCAAGCGAATGTTTTACCACTGGGCTATATTCCGCCCCTGGGTTCAGTGAGGAGGTTTAATGAGGTCACCTCAAAGCAACTGTGGCAAGCACATAACATAGCTAGATTTTAACCAAGTTAAAACCAGACATAAAAATGTTTTATCAAGTTGTAGTCAAGTACATGTATTAGAAGACGACATTATGGATGTTATTATTATTATTATGTTATTGGTTTATAAAAAAAAGTAATTAAAAAATCCTGCATTATTTTACTTTTTCGATGGAAAAATTACCATTGAGTTAACTCCCTTGAATAGTGATGCAATTTGTGTGATTTGCCCTGACTGCAGCTGTGTAGTGATGTACTGAAAATGACCAAGAATGACGTCACATATCAATAATGATGTCATCTTTGTTTTCGAATAAATTAATTTTGGAATGTTAACATCAGGGTTTTGTACAATGCTTTGCATATCTTACGTGAAAGCAAAAGTAGGAATAACATGTTTTACTATGGTCATTTGCAAATACAAAGTGTACAGTAAAACAAGCATTCTGAGAGTACTGCTAACGCAATGCATGTCCCCTACAGGACCTAACAAAGTTTCATTTCCTCCTAAGTTTAAGGGCCATAACTGTGAACAATGAGTAAATTCCCATGAAAGCTACACACACAATTTCAGCTCAGTATCTTGCAGCAGGTTTCCTCTCTAATTACAAGAATATGTCAAAATTACCAAATGTTTGACATCCAATAGCCGATGATTAATAATCAATGTGCTCTAGTGGTGTCATTAAACAAAACAAACTTGTTTAAATGTATGGCTACAAATGTGAAAACATCAAATATGGTTGGTATTCTTTGTAGTCAACTTATTTCATTCTCATATCAAATTCAAAATTATACTATACAAAGTATACAGAGATCAAACTGGATTATGAAATAAAAACCCCGAAATTTTAACATTGGTAGCCAAGTGTTGAGAGTATCCCTAGGGTTAGGGATGCACAATGGTGTAAAATGGTGATCTAAATTCAGAATGCATGCAAAGTATCAGGTGAAACTGTATTGTAAATTTTGAATAGAAAATATGGAATTTTTTTGACAAATGGCAAAAACATACAAAAACATTGTACAGATGATTAAAAATCTAGAAAATGTTTATCTATGTGCACTATGTTATTTAGGAATTCTCTCAAATGCCAGAGGCATCGCTACCATACAAAAAGAAAAAATTAATAATTTCTATTCCTTTCAGACTGAACTGTTTGCACTCCATTCAAAACTGTATACCAGGCCAATAGCTCATTATCAGGTGTCTATAGTCAAAGATTATATTTATTAGAACACAAATTATCACCACTGAAAACAACATTCAGTTATTCATTAGGTAGGAAGTGTTTTTTGAAAACTGTTTTATAATTCATAAACATATTTGTTTTGTTTTGTTTGTGTGTTTGTACAATCTTTCAGTACATGCTGACAAGAACTGTACACATATTACATCAATTTGCATGCAATTACCACTTAATCAGAGGCAGGACATAGCTCTGTGGTAAAGTGCTGACAAGAACTGTACACATATTACATCAATTTGCATGCAATTACCACTTAATCAGGGGCAGGACATAGCTCTGTGGTAAAGTGCTGACAAGAACTGTACACATATTACATCAATTTGCATGCAATTACCACTTAATCAGGGGCAGGACATAGCTCTGTGGTAAAGTGCTGACAAGAACTGTACACATATTACATCAATTTGCATGCAATTACCACTTAATCAGGGGCAGGACATAGCTCTGTGGTAAAGTGCTGACAAGAACTGTACACATATTACATCAATTTGCATGCAATTACCACTTAATCAGAGGCAGGACATAGCTCTGTGGTAAAGTGCTGACAAGAACTGTACACTATACATCAATTTGCATGCAATTACCACTTAATCAGGGGCAGGACATAGCTCTGTGGTAAAGTGCTGACAAGAACTGTACACATATTACATCAATTTGCATGCAATTACCACTTAATCAGGGGCAGGACATAGCTCTGTGGTAAAGTGCTGACAAGAACTGTACACATATTACATCAATTTGCATGCAATTACCACTTAATCAGGGGCAGGACATAGCTCTGTGGTAAAGTGCTGACAAGAACTGTACACATATTACATCAATTTGCATGCAATTACCACTTAATCAGGGGCAGGACATAGCTCTGTGGTAAAGTGCTGACAAGAACTGTACACATATTACATCAATTTGCATGCAATTACCACTTAATCAGGGGCAGGACATAGCTCTGTGGTAAAGTGCTGACAAGAACTGTACACATATTACATCAATTTGCATGCAATTACCACTTAATCAGAGGCAGGACATAGCTCTGTGGTAAAGTGCTGACAAGAACTGTACACATATTACATCAATTTGCATGCAATTACCACTTAATCAGGGGCAGGACATAGCTCTGTGGTAAAGTGCTGACAAGAACTGTACACATATTACATCAATTTGCATGCAATTACCACTTAATCAGGGGCAGGACATAGCTCTGTGGTAAAGTGCTTGTTTATGTGATGTCAGTGTAATAGCGATCCACATCAGTGGACCCATTGGGTTTTTTCTCATTCCAGCCAGTGCACCATGTCTGGTATATCAAAGGCAGTGGTATGTACTATCCTGTCTGTGGAATGCAGCATATAACAGATCCCTTGCTGCTAATTAATCAAAAAGAGTAGCCCATTGTGTGGCAGCAACGGGTTTCCTCTCTCATATCTGTGAGATCTTTAAAGGTACAGACCTTAGTTTTAGCTCATAAAAATGGACACCAAGTTTAGTTAATCTACAAACCTGCAAGACCCATTTGGATATTGGATATAACAGTGAGAAGCTAAAGTCTGTGATGTTTAAACAGGGAAATACTGCCATCAAAAATAACTTGAGCTTGTCTCATTAACCATTACTTCTTAGACGAACGTGCATTTTTAAAAACTAGGTTACTATATATGTTTCATGTTATTAAAATGTGTTGTGTGTGTCAATAAATAAAACACTTCTTTCTTCCTTATTGTGAAATCACTCTCTTTTTTTGTTGGTCCAATTTCTATGTAATTCATTGACTAATGCAGTCAACAAATTTAATAACAAAAATATAATATATGTATATGTGTGTATGTGTATACATACACACACACACACATATATATACTCTTCAAAAGAAGAAACGCAAAACCACATTGTCGTAACATTTGGAGAATTGATTTAATTATTGAATGGTGAGTCCGATAATTACCAAATGTTGCAGGATTGTTCACAATTCACTCTAGTCCATTGTGAGTAAGTGATAGGACACACCACCAAGGTCAAGGTCATCTGGAGTCAATACCGGGTGTGGCCTCCGCGTGTGTTGACAACTGCCTGGCACCGCCTGCGCACTGAAGCAACCAGAGTACGGATGACGTCCCGGGGGATGGTGGCCCACTCGGCCTGCAAGGCTGCTGCCAGCTCGGGCAGGGTCTGGGGCTGTGGTTGTCGCTGTCGGAGGCGTCGGTCCAACTCGTCCCATAGATGCTCAATTGGGTTCAAATCCGGTGGTATCGATGGCCAAGGAAGGACATTAATGTTGTTGTTCTGTAGGAAAGCCGTTGTGAGACGTGCTGTGTGAGGCCTGGCGTTGTCATGTTGGAACACTGCGTTGGCGTTGGCCATAACTGGAACGATGTGTGGCCGGAGGATCTGGTCAATGTAGCCCTGTGCATTCAGGTTGCCCTGCACGTGGACCAGGTCAGTTCTGCCAGTGTGTGAGATGGCTGCCCACACCATGACACTACCCCCGCCGAATCTGTCCACTTCCTGCACGCAGTTTGCCGCATAACGTTCACCACGACGCCTATACACGCGACATCTTCCATCATGACGTCGGAGCAGAAATCGGGACTCGTCACTGAACCACACCTGTCTCCATCGCAGTTGAGGCCATTGTCGATGAATCTGGCACCACTGCAGTCGGAGTCGACGGTGTTGTGGTGTTAAGATGACACCTCGAACTGGACGTCTGGCACGAATTCCTACCTCACGTAAGCGGTTCCGTACGGTCTGGTCGGATATCCTGCGCAAACCTGGTATTGCTGCGGCTGTGGAGGTGGCAGTAGTCAATCGTTCCCGAAGGTGGCGTACCCGGATGTAGCGGTCCTGCCCGGGGGTAGTGACCCGTGGTCGACCGGATCTAGGGAGGTCACGTGTTGATCCATGTTGCTGGTAACGGTCCCACAGTCTGGAGATGGTGCTTGGGGACACATGGAATGCCCTGGAACGGCCGTTCTGGATTCGCCTGTGTCTTGTCGGCCGATGGCATTGTTTCTCTGCGGTTCACTGAGACGTGGCATGTCCTGGATTGTCAACTGTCGGCCAGATACAGAGGCCAGGCAAGCGAACACCCTGCAGTTTTATACTGTCGGTGTTCATGTTGCACGTGCAGACAACGCACGTGCAGTGGTGACATGGTTTGCACGTGGCTGCGTTTTTGCGAATATTCACATTTTGGAACTTTATTGTACAGTAGCTGCGTTTTATCGAATGTAACCGTGGGAATGTGTTTGGGACATGCAATGACCTTATATTCACAAAGCATGAACCGGTAGGAAACATAAAATCGGAGTTATAACCCATTTGTACCCTTTTGCGTTTCTTTTTTTGAAGAGTATATATATATATATATATATATTTATTATATACATAGCAATGAAATATATAGATCTACGGAAACCATAAAAGTCATATCCGGTGAAAAGTCATATTTTCACTGTATTTTAGCTACAGTGAAAATATAGAAGTCGTATTTACTTTTTTGTAAAAGTGCATGATTAAATTATCTCCCTTTGTCTGGGTTTTTCGTATTTAAATTTGATGATTACCAATGCATCTGATCGTATTTGAAAAATAAAAAATGTAATTTAAACAACTGGACCTATAAAAACGGGATACGAAGTGCAATTACGATAAAATATATAAAACAAATTGAATACGAAGCTAAATAATGATGACACAATGTAGTGTCATCGAGTGTAAGTATAAGAATTTAACGGCATTCGACTCATTTTTTTTTGTGGGAGTTTTTAGAGGATCGCTTTGTCAGGTATGTTTGCACCGCAGTATTGTTAAATAAATGTTAATAAAGATAAATTTTAATCAAATTTCTTTTTAAAAGTCTATGGTAAAGTAAATTTTCTGGCAAAGTTCCATAGGAAGAAATATATCATGACGTTACGTGTTTTCGATAGGATAAGTGAAAGATATTACCAAAGAGCGAAAGATATTGTCAAAAATTAGGAAATATGTATATAATAAATAGACCATTTCATGGTGTTTTTCCGAATACGATTTTTATGTCAACTTGTGATGTGTGAAAACCATATTTTCACTCATTGCTTCGCAATTCTTCGCAATTCGTGAAAATATGGTTTTCACACATCACTCGTTGACATAAAAATCGTATTCGAAAAACCCCATGAAATAGCCTCTATATATACACACAGGGCATGAAAATTTTAATTTTCAGACAACCAATATGTTGTTCACGTGGTTTTAATGTTTACACGAATGATTTTCTTCAGTAGTTCAAATGAGAATCTAAGATGAGCGATTTTTGTAGCTTTTCCCCTATCATAAATATGGGGTGGGATGTAGCCCAGTGGTAAAGTGTTCGCATGATGCGCAGTCGGTCTAGGATCGATCCCCATTGGTGGATGATTCCATCACAAACAGTAACCAAATGTTATGACTAGATATGTGGTGAGGAGAAAGTTACAGTTTGTTTTGTTTTATGACACCACTAGAGCACACTGATCAATAATCATTACCTACTGGATGCCAAATATGAGTAATGCTGACAACTAGTTTTTAGAAGAAAAAAACACTACATTTTTCCATAAACAAAAAAAGGATCTTTTATATGCACTTTCCCTTGGACAGGACAACACATACCAAATCCTTTAATATGCCAATCATGAGGCACTGGTTCAGATGTGCAAAAAAAACCTCTGGGGCCTAATTCACAAAGCTCTCTTAGTTTCTGCAAGACAACAAAGCATCCTCTTTGCAAGTCTTTTAACATTGCACTGCGAGATCGCAAAGTTGCGAAACTTTAGTGAATTAGGCCCCTGATCTGCAGGAGGTTTGATCTTATGGCCAAGCACCTTAGGCAAGAGCTCTACTAAATCCGGTAAGAGGTGAGGAAAACCAATACATGGTTTAGCTACAGTAATCTTCCACCTAATTCAACTTTTAATCAATGTGCCATGCATAAGACCCTGAACTATACCAATAGTATATCATTAGGTCGAAGTTTGAAATGCCATAACCTTTAAATAGAGCATTTAATACTGCTATTGGTGAAATATGAACAAAAGGCTTGTTGTCATGTTTATATAATTTGAACTGATGTCTGTACAATTCAAAATAAATGTTTTGTATGGATCTAATGGTCATTCTCCACTTAGTGGTCATGGGATAGATTCCATATTGCCCCATTGCTTGGTGGCCATACATCACATGGTGAAATGGTGAAAGGGTGAAATGGTGAATCCGAATGTGGAATTCAAAAATCAATGCATGTTATAAGGGCCTTGCAATGGCCCAAAATATTCTGGGCCAGATTTATGCAGTTGTTTTTCTTAAACACAGGTGTTTAAGCATTGTAAATGTGTGTAGCTGTACGCGTGTAAGACACAATTTGGCCCTCTGTGTCTCCAAGTGATGCTATCACATGTTGCATGGAAATTTCAAACTAAGTGGAGGACAGGTATAAGTTTTATCCAAAATGGGCAATAAGGGTCCAATTTACTTTAATTAATTTTTACTTTGTATTTGTATCTATTATACATAATATGTTGATGACTTAGTTGCAAGTAATAACTTTAACCATCTGTTAACTTTGTTGTCAGTGGACTTGGACTCTGAACTCTTATTAACGTGTCCATATCCAATCGAGGTTCAGGCAGGCTCATCCCGGACTTAACCTCTTATATCGCCAGCGACTAATTCAATGGGAATGGATTTGCTCACATGCACCCACAATGGCATATCTACATAAATAATCTATGCAAACATCCAATTCAACCTCGACTAAAAGCCATCTTCATCACTAACAAAATCAAGGCAAGCTAAGATCACTCTCCTAAATGGTGCTAGGTAAGCAATCACAGGAAGCTTCAAATAAAATACATCAAAATATTTACTGCACGGCAATCAATTTTCTGCTCTTCAAAAACTTTCCAGGCAAGTGTGGAGGAGAGCGAAAACTAAAAAGGTGTTTTGTATCAATAATTTCAGTTTGGCTTGGCATAAAAAGAAAAGAAAAACTGTTTTGACACTAACAATTTTCTACTTTTAAGTGAAATAATATTTTCTCCTATTTTTTGTTTTATCTTACATACATACAAAATGAATTTTCAACAAGAATAGAAAGAGAATAATTAAATATAGAGTTTAGTAGGATAAAACAATTGAGAAAATGTAATTTCAAATTCAGTGGAGAAGATGATATTCTTCAGTATTTTCACAACCTGCTCATGCAGATAAAGCCTTTTTGTTATTTCCAAAATATTTTTCCTGGTTTTTGTTTTTAAATGTCCAGCCTTTTTGTTACTTCCAAAACACTTTTCCTTCTTCTTCTTTTTAAATGTCCAGCCAAACTAAAAATGTTGACCAAAAAACCCACACTTTTGGTGGAAGTTTGTACAGGTTATAGTTACTTACCCATTTGGACTGTCTGGGAGGCTTTCCTTCACCGATATTCCGCTGTCTGTGGACACGGATGACCTTGACAGCGAGACCGGGTGGCCATGTTGTTCGCCCGTCGACACCGAGGACTTGCTGCTGGTGAGAATGCTCATGATGTGAGGACTCGAGGATGCCTGCGCCATCACGGCCATCTGCTGTGTCTGCTGCTGCTGTTGCCCACCTGCGCCAACAAACCCTGACTGAGAGATCACCGGTTGAGGATGAGGTGGTCTTGGTGATGCGAGATGATGGGCATCATTGAGGTACAAACCGCTGCCTGCCGTGTGAGGTTTGTCATGGTTTTCTTGAGACACTGAGGTATGCTGTAATGAGGACATAGCCACCATCATGGCCACACTGAGGTTCAGCTTGTCAGAGCCACTGTCCAAACCACTGCTGCTGTTGGTGCTGCTGCTGCTGCTGCCCTTGTGTATGAGGTTGCTCCCCTTCAGAGAAAGGTCATATGGTTCAGTATTTGTGTTCCTGAGTAGGTATCTTGCATTGGGTAAGAATAAGCTGTCCTGTAAATATGGAGGTAGCTGCGACACACCCGAGACGTCAGGTGCTGGAAATGAGTTGTCGGTTGAGGTATTTCTTCGTGACGAGGTTGAGGTACAGTTTGGAGGTAGGTAACTGAAGGTTTCATCACATGGTGGAAGAGATTCCTTGTCTTGGTGCGGAGGGTTCCAGATGTACGCCTTTCCCCCACCCTGTTGATCGTGCCAGACCCCGGCGAGCTGGCTGTCAGGCTCCTCTGGGGAATGGCTGTGGTTCAAGTCTGATGTTGTAGTTATGACTTTTGCATAAGTGTAGCGACTAGCTGCCAAATCTTTAGTCTCGTGGGGTGAGTACTTCTTTCCTTGCCGCCCTGAGTCAACTGCAGATTCCTGCAATTCTGCATTGTTTTCAACATTTTCATTTCCTCTCCGAGAAAAAAGTTCTTGCAAGATATGAAAATGTCCTTTGGAGGTGCTGCTGTTTTTTTTGCTGTTCTCTTCCTGAATGCTGGAACTGTTACCGGTATTGGGGGACTGCGTCTCGACACTGCACTCGGGTTTCTGTGAGTCACCACCTTCATGGTGCTGGTCACATTTCTCCAGCGAGGTCAGCTCCTCCTGGGACAGAAACTGTTCTACAGTAGTTGGACCTGACTTTGGTTTCTTAGGAGGAGGCATTTCTTGATAATGTCATTGATCATGTGACTGCTCTGCGAATTCGTGATTTTCTCCAGTTCATGGTGAGGGCCCGGTGGTTTAGGACAAATAGTCTGAAAAATAAATAATAAAAAAATAAACACTATTACTCTCTTTAAAGGCATATTGTCACAGACCACTGACCTATTTAATGGTCTAACAAAGTATTACCTGAACAAAAATAATTTGCTTTGTCCCTAAATGTACTTTATTCAACCATCTTCATGACCACCATATTCCATTTATTACTGACATTTTGTAAAAATAAGTGAATTATGGCAATGGTCCATAATTCAAAAACTAAAACTGCCGAGAGGGATGACATGGATTTCACTCCATCAAGGTTCAGTTAAGGTGATGCGATAGCTAGATTTGGTTTTCAGTAATTAATGTAATTTTTATTTATTATCCATTTTTGGAGAACTAAGGTCCTTAAATCTGTGACAGTATGCCTTTAAGTCAAAAAGTTATTTATACACAATAACTTGAAGTAAAATGTTAAAGTTAAATACTAAAGGAAAAGAAACAAAAGGAATATTGATTTAACGATACCTAGTAAAAAATTTAACTCCAACTATTAAGTATATGTAGTGATTATGACATTTAGTCTAAAGACTAATAGGCATTTAATTACTAAGTAGAGTGCAGAAAATTGTGCTGCCATATATAAATATTAAATTTTTATTTTCTAACGAAAAGGGTAACACATTTGTGTCTCTTTTATCAGTATTTTGGGCAGGATCTAGCTGGGTTGGTAGAGCACTTGTCTGATGTGCTTTGGTTGTAGGAAGGAAGGAAGGAAATGTTTTATTTAACCACACACTCAACACATTTTATTTACAGCTATATGGCGTCAGACATATGGTTAAGGACCACACAGATATTGAGAGAGGAAACCCACTGTCGCCACTTCATGGGCTACTCTTTTTGATAAGCAGCATGGGGTCTTTTATATGCACCATCCCACAGACAGGGTAGCACATACCATGGCCTTTGATATATCAGTCGTGGTGCACTGGGTGGAACGAGAAATAGCCCAATGGGCCCACCACCAGGGATCGATCCCAGACCGACCACGTATCGTGTGAGCGCTGTGCCACTGGGCTACCTCCTGTCCCTTTGGTTGTAGGAATGAACTCCATTTGTGGACCCAATCTCAGACTGGATTTTTTCTCCATCCAAATCATCACTGGTATATCAAAGGCCATGATATGTGCTGTTTGGTCTGTGGGAAAGTACATATAAAATATCCCTTGTTACTAATGAAAAAATGTAGTCCATTTCCTCTTAGACTACCATCAACGTCCCAAACTGCATTCACCTAATGACAAAAACATAAATATAATATTTACGGAAATACTATTCTACATTTATCAGCTATTATATGTGAAACAAAATAGATTGCAATCTGTTAACGTAAAAATCAACAATGTGCACGTAAAACAAATCCATTATAGTAAACAAAAGTGAAGCACCCACCAGTAAACAGGAAGAGTGCAACATTTCTAACTGCGTTCAGCCACATGTGTTTGCAAAAAGTATCGCACCGCACATGTGCAGTTTGTCATTTTCCATTTTTAAGGCCACTACATGAAAAAATATATGTTTCTTAATTATGCACAGTTAATGAACACTATTTAATTTAATTTTTTAAAGCAAAATTTCAATTTGTTGAGCATTTCGGTTCCATCATTAACACTTGATGTCAATACTGATAGGCATACCAGTGAATAGTTTGTAAAATATCATTTTTTAATGAATTGATTCTTAATTAACACAATCTATATACACTCAAAATTATTTACAATTGTTATGAATAGATTATGAATACTATTCACTACAGAGGCACAAAAATGTAGCATACCTTTTGCAGATTAAATATAATAATTGAAAACAAATTCTAAGAACAGGGGTCTTAAAAATAATAAAAATTAAATGATTTGGCCTTGTTGATCTGGCACATGTGAGGCCATGTGATACGCACAGAATGTTAATTCATCTTCCTCCATTTTAAGTCAATTTCTACAAGTCATGTGGACCTGATATTGGTAATTTTAAGTCAATTTCTACAAGTCATGTGGACCTGATATTGGTAATTTTAAGTCAATTTCTACAAGTCATGTGGACCTGATATTGGTAATTTTAAGTCAATTTCTACAAGTCATGTGGACCTGATATCGGTAATTTTAAGTCAATTTCTACAAGTCATGTGGACCTGATATCGGTAATTTTAAGTCAATTTCTACAAGTCATGTGGACCTGATCGGTATTGGTATGTGGACCTTTATAATTTAAGTCAATTTCTACAAGTCATGTGGACCTGATATTGGTAATTTTAAGTCAATAAATAAAATATTGAATTTTAATAAAAGTAATGGTAAACCTGTTTTGTATTTAGGATAAATACTTGTCTGAAAATTAATGGTAAAGTTTTTGATGAAAACTGTTGAACTTTAGAAAATGTTCTAGAACTGTGAAGAAAATCCTCACAAATGAACGACAAGCAGACAACCAAAAATTGAATGTTAATTGTGCGAACCGTGCATGAGAAAACAAACTGAACAGAGTTGGAAGCATAATGCAGTTAGGGACGTTGATGATGTATGTCAGAATTATAAAACATTTAATGTTTCACATCAAACAGTCAATGATTAATAAATCAATCTGCTCTAGTGTTGTTAAATAAAACAAACTTTAAAACTGATCACCATTTGGAATGATGAAAACTCAACTGGTTGATTCACCAACTGGGATCAATCCTATAGGACTCAAGCAGGTGGTATATTACTGAACCAAATCCTGTTCCACCAGTCAAGGAATTGCAAACCTAAAAACAACTCAGTGTTTCTGTAGTCTTAAAACCTGGGAATGGAATGTTTGGGATATTTTATTCCTGTTTTTCTCGTCTTGTTTTTTCTTCTTGAATTGGGTTTTGGTTTTTTTGGGTGGGGGGGGTGGGTAGGGAGAAAGAGGGAACAGAATGTTAATCTGTACCTGGCTCTACATTAACTTTCAACATCCTTTTGTCCTGTAGGATAAGTATCTCTCTGTATGGCTGTCCTACCAGAGTGTTTCTACTGAAAGTCTACTTGATGTTTTAAGATGATTTTTAGTCAAGTTCTACCAATTCTGAAGTCCATGGGAATCTTTCAAGAGCTGTATTAAAGGAGCAAACACTAGTTTAAACCCCTAAAAATGGACACCAAGTTTAGTTAATCTACAAACCTGCAAAGCATCTGGATAAAGATCATAACAGCGAGAAGTTAAAGTCTGTCATGTTTAAACAGAAAAATATTTTCTAAAAATAACTACATCTTGACCCATCAATTCTCAGACAAACGTGAGTTTTTAGAATTATGAAAAATGCACTTTAGGGTATTACAAAAACCTGGATGAACAAAACCATTTCAGGTGTACAGAAAGGAATATTCTAAATAATAAAATGTAAGTACTTCCAATTTAAATTATAAAAAAACGGCTTTAATATAGAAAAATATGTCGTGGTGTTTAAAAACTACGGTCTGTCACTTTAATATCAAAACTGCTAATGGAGAAATGTCACTGGTTTCCTCTGAAGACTATTGGTCAGAATTACCAAATGATTGACATCTAATAACTGATCAATAATTCTTGCAGCAGCATGAGCAGTAGTGCCATATGGAATTTATGAAATGAGTTTGGGAATTTTTTATTCCCCTAACGAGTTTCATAAATTTCGTATGGCACTCCCATGAATGTTATAATTTATTTATTATCCATAAACAGTCTTTTATAACAAACATTAAATATGATTTTAATCACTTCACAATCGATGTTAACAACATCAAACCATGTCAATTACAGTGACACTGAATGATGTCAATATCAAAGCCGCAACTGTCGCAAGCTTGCAGATGCTATAACAACTACAGTGATGTGAGAAGTGTGCCATAACAGTTTTCAATGTACTATTATGATCCGACATGCCATAAAGATAGCGTGGGAAAATATCATATTGACCTAACCTCTTATTGGTGAGCATATACATATATATATATATATATATATATATATATACTGAACAAAATAAGAAACTTCTGCTAACTTTGCTTGAACATAACTTGATGAAAACAAACCAGGGGAATAATTGTTATATATGTGTTTAAAGAGTGTTCCATGATGCATCGTTTGGTACAAAAATCATGGCCATAGGTTAACAGAAACTGGGAGAAATTTTGACCAAGTGTGGTAGGGGTTAATGGAATTGACTAAAGTGTTGATTTCTGCCTGTGGAATATTGTTCCATTCCTGAATGAGCGCTTGACGAAGTTCGTTGACGTTAGCGGGTGGGTTGGGACTACGCCTCAATCGTCTGTCCAGACTATCCCAGACATGCTCAATGGGGTTGAGATCAGGACTTTTAGCGGGCCAGTCATCAATGAAATCAATGTTATTTGTCCTAAGAAAATTTACAGTGTCTCTAGCTGTATGAGAGGTGGCATTATCATGCTGAAAAATCGAGATGTTGGCGTTGTTATGGAACAGAGGAATGACGTGATGAGCGAGAATGTCATCGCAGTAACGTTGAGCATTTAAATTGCCATCAATGATGACTAGTGGTGAATGATAACCATGGGCAATGGCTGCCCAGACCATGGCAGAACCCCCACCCCCGAAACGATCTCGTTCAAGAACACAACAGTCAACATAGCGTTCATTTCTCCTATGGTAGACGCGCACCCTGCCATCACCACGTTGTAAAGAAAATCTGGATTCATCCGAAAAAAGAATGGTATTCCAGCGTCGCCGTATCCAACGAGTGTGTACACGTGCCCAATTAAGACGATTTAGATGATGACGCATCCGACGTAAGGACGTCGTGCATGTAAACCATTCTCCCGTAGACAATTATGAACAGTTTGCCCACTGATTCGGTTATTATGAAGCCCAGGTGTGTTAGCAGCAGTAGCAGTGGCAGTTTGGAATCGATTGCGCAAATGCGTGTTCATGATATAGCTAGGGTCTCCACGAGTACTCGAGTACTCAGGCACAGGCTGAGTCTAGTAAAGACTCGAGTCCATTCACAGGACAAGTGAGACAATGTAGAGCAACTAGTTCAGCAGTAACTAATCAACGATACAAGTTACACGATAATTATATGACTATTTGCTAGTTTCTTTTCTAATCTGGCCGTCCGTTCGTCCGTCACAATACTGAACGTATCAACGGGTTTCTAATGCAATACAATGGCATGATTTGGCATTCATGTTCAGTGCTGGAATTAAGCTATATAATGCTATTTTACATTATATTCCTTTGACTCATTATCATCTTGTGTAAGTGTCGGGTACTCGGGTCCAGGTCGAGTTTGACCTTCGAATACTCAAGTCCAATATATTGGACTCGTGGAGGCCTTAGATATAGCAGTCTTGACCATGCGTTGTAACACGCGGACGTCCACGACGTGACAAGTCATTGGTGCTTCCTGTCATTCGAAATCTTACGCGAAGATTTCGTATCGCTCGACTAGAACTCCCAACATGCCTTGCAACGTCTTCTGTCGACATGCCAGCATCAAGCATGCCAATCGCCTGTTCGCGTAAATTATTGGATATTCTTGGCATACTAAAAATGCTACAATGTAAAAAACTTTAATTTTTTTTACAAATTTTGAAGAGTTTTCCTTCACTTGACAACAATGTCAGTAAGACAAGTAAAACAAATTGACCGAATACTACACAGGACATGTCGAACCATGCATGCACGTGCAAATTGAATTTCACGTTGTCGACGATTAACAGTGCAAAAATAATCGATAAAATTCATGAATCCTGATAATACAGCTCAAGACTAATACTACCTATATAATTTCATTACACAATGATTTCTTTAACACAACAAATACTATAAGTACAAATCGGAAGTTTCTTTTTTTGTTCAGTATATATATATATACAAATGTATGTGTGTGTGTGTGTGTGTGTGTGTAGTACATGTATATAAGTATCTGTTAAATGTATGTAAAGTAGTATTCCATGTAAATAATGTATATCCTCTTCAGTTATATGTATTTTATGTATCTGTGAATTGTGTGTCCTGTAACGTGTGTATGTAGGTGTTTTGTAACTGCCCTATTTGGGCATTTTTTTTACAATAAATATTGATTGATTCAATACAGACACACATGGGATCTGATTAAAATGTATGATTCAATACCATAATGGGCATCATTCATCAACTTTTGTTTTTCTTACACAAACATATATATATACAGTAAAACCTCTCTAACCAGACACCCACAGGACCCAGCAAAAAGTCTTGTTTTAACTAAATTAAGAGGTATCCAGTTTAGAGAGGTTCTGTTCTGATTTACTATTTAAAAATTAACTGTGAAAAACATCTGGTTTTGAGGCCATTTTGGTTTACAGAGAGTCCAGTTTTGAAGGATTTCACTGCATTTTAGTACAACAGACTATAGACCAACAGCTACACTGGCTAGACAAAACACAGACATCATTTCAAAGTGGTGCCACCTGCATGTATAAATACCCAGCATGGATGTGCCCTCTTTCTCTGGCCACTCGTCCAGTTTACAGAGAGTTTGATTTTGAGAGGTTTCACTGTACTGTAAGTACCACCAGACTATCTATAGACCGACAGTTTGTACTGGCTAGACAAAACACTGACACCATTTCAAAGTGGTGCCACCTGCATGAATCAATCAGGCTGACCCCCCCAGCATGGATGTGCCCTCTTTCTGTGGCCACACTTCCTCACCTAGATAACAACCACAGCTTCACAAGGCATACAAAGCTGCTTCCTATTGCCACTACACTTTGTTCATGGGGTTCAGAATTCCACGTTTGTTTGCTTTTCCATGTTGTCCATGTTGAGGAAATATTCAGCTGGAGGTCAGTGGCCGCAATCAAACAGACTCCCATGACTAAAGTGGGGCAGGTCAGACAGCAGATAACCTGAGGTCACACGCTCAGGACAAACTGGACATAAGGTGACCAGCTATGTATATACTGATTTGAGGTGACCAACTTTGTGCTGTAAGACTATTTTAAGTCAGTTAATATAGTGTACGTGGCTTTAACCATCCTCTGAATGGGTTTGAATGAAAATCAAACAAATGATCCTGAATACAAATTTAACCAAAGCAACATATTTGAACATATTATATTACCATACATGTACAAGTCAAGTGTAATTCGTAAATTAAAAAAAAGATTCAAAGAGGATGTTATTAATGAAGAGGGAAAAAACCCAAATGGCATCATTTATGATTTGGATTAATTTATTTACCATGTCTGCCCATTCTGTTCATGCTAATATCTATCATATACAAACAAAAATAAAATAAATGATCTTGAAAATAAAAAAAATTCCAACTACATTGTCATGTTAAACATATTTCATTCATATATATTTGATAAATTAAAAAAAATAAAATAATAATACCGTATATTGCCGTGTATTAGCAGACTCCTTGGATAAGCCGACCTCTTAGTTTGACCCTAAATATCTAGTACAAAATCATCGGCCTTGTGTATAAGCCGAAGTCATCTTTTGTCCAGTTGTATGTTGTATAAATTTCAATAATACTGTCAACAAATTGACTTGTGCTTTTCTTGTTCATTATATTTGTTTTCCCTTTAATTATTACAAAAACGGTAATCGCGATCGCAGTCAATGCGGAAATGCTAACATCTACCATGCCATGAAAAATAATTTAGAACTGATAAAGCATAACAAAAAAATAAATAATTCAAGCTGTAACAACATATCACTGCACACAAGTAATTAATTTATTCACTGGACAGCAAAAAGTAAAATCATTGAGGCATGTTTAATTCCCTCCCCCCCCCCCCCCCCCACCACACACATGGAAACAAAAGATCATGCGGTCCGTAACTGCAGCTGTTCACTGTATATGGTATGGTCATGTGACAATTATGGGAGTAATTATCATCCTGAAATTCATGTTATGTTTTTTCAGTCGGTAATGTTAATAATGAGCTTGATTTATTTATGGCATTACTTTACAGTTTAATGCACCCTACCAACAAAACAATAATATTAGAAAAAACACCATTTTGTATCTTAAATTTGCTATATGAAAGACTGGTCCCAGCACAAGTCAAGCAAAGATGGCGGACAGTTGGAAAGAATACTTTTTTACCATTGAAATGACAATAAAACAAGTAAAAAAAAAAATATCATTCATCAAACTTATAATGCATTCAAGAACAAAAAACTGCATAATATTGCATGATGGGGTGTTTTATTTATACTGTGCACAAATTATTGTTACATAATCTGTGAAAGGCTAAGGGTCTGATCAAAATTTATAAGTCGCGGTCGGGCGTAATTTCGATCGGAATTTTATACTCCAATTTGTTGCCTCCGTGTATAAGCCGACTCTCTTCTTTTGGAAAATGTTTCTAGACTTCAAAAGTCGGCTAATACACGGCAATATACGGTAATAAAAAAAAAATATATATATATATATATATTTATCATATAATATCTTACAATTTCAGTGCAATCAAAGTATGTGATATTTTTCAGATCACATACTTTAAGAATTTGATAACTTTGCAAATTAGATGTAAATTAGTCGAGGTCTCGGCACTAGGTTTATTGACATTTAAGCCAACGTACTTGGGTGACACTCCATGATTGACGTATGCATTCATAGTCATCAAATAAAAACATTTCAATGGCAATTTGACATTGAAAGCTGTCCAGCGTTCAGAAAAACAACAACATTAGGCATAACTTTATTTTGATGTAAGGACATCCAAAATGACGTCATTCGAGTTTGACGTCATTTCCATTCAAAAATACACCGCGCCACATATTCTTACGTCATTTGAATATCTAGTAATGGCGGACTGGAATTAAAGTTGCGTGTACAGTTTACAAAAACATGTTGTAATAATTAAATTTCTGTTACATTCATTACAACGTAACGTCATCTGATTGGTCCAGACGTAGCAACGGGAGTTTGTTCATTTTTCGATGAACGTAAAAATTACGTCGTCAGGGAACGTCATATGTGATGACGTCATTTTATATGGGCAAGTTGTCTTAATGAGCGTTATTGTTTATGGATAAAAAATAATTCAAAATAAAATATGACGTTTTAGTGTTATTATTAGCATGTATCATTCAAATTTAATTATAAGTATTGTCTGTTATTTCTTTTACGTTCATCTGGGTATGAACAAATAAAATCATCCGCAAACTTATGTGAGAATTGCCGATTCCCACAGTTTGCGGATGATTTTTTTTGTTCATACCCCGATGAACGTAAAAGAAACAACAGACAATCCTTAATTAAGCTTGAGCTTATATGATAAAGAGATTATTACCCTCGTGTATTTCGGTATCGTCAATATCATATATTAGGAATAAAAATAATGTATTATGCTCGCCAGAGGCTCGCATAATACAATTTTTATTCCTAATATATGATATTGACGATAACGAAAAACACTCTGGTAATAACCTCTATATATATATATATATATATATATATATATATATATATATATATATATATATATATATATATATATATATATATTAAAAATCTTTAAAAACCTGTTAAAATGGCTCAATTATTTATGCTTTGGAGTTACTTTTCACAATGCTATTAATTATTTGCCAGACCTCAACATGAAAAAAGATTGAGGGGAGTGATTAATTGCTCCACTTAACTTTCATTTTGGAGAGCAATTTAAGCAGTGTTCAAAATAAACACTTGTCAGTTTGTCCCAACAAGTGAAAATCGGTTGTCCAATGAACAAGTACAAATTTTCATTGCAGTTTTATTTTGATCAATCAAAAACATCATCCTGCCATGGTACTTGAATAAAACAAATAATTTATTTAGACAAGTGAAAATATTGGTGGACATGTAGATTTCTAGATGTATTTGTCCGGTGCACTAGTGAAAAATTCTGCTTTTTCTATCACTGTTAAAATATTACCATATTGATATCGTATAAATTCACATGTTAAGGGGAGCTAAAAAATACTCTTCTTGAACTAGTCTCAGGGAAGTGATGGGGAGCGAGAGTGATAACTGCCTTTAAACGGCCAGGGCTAATTTGCCACATTTGCCCGTCTTCTTTTTTCATGCTCATAATGATTTGTCTGTCTATCAAACTGTACAAGCATCCCCATCAGGTATACTGTATACTGATATCCATTGAAAATGCACCAGTCAAGTCTGCAGCTGTAAAAAGGATATTAATAAAAATAAAAAAAAGTTAAAAGTTTGTTTTGCTTAACGACACCACTATAACACATTGATTTATTAATCATCGGCCATTGGATGTCAAACGTTTGGTAATTTAACATAAGAGTCTTAGAGAGGAAACCCGCTATACTTTTCCATTAGTTGCAAGGGATCTATTATATGCACCATCAGGATAGTACACACCACAGCCTTTGATATACCAGTCATGGTGCACTGGTTGGAATGAGAAATGGCCCAATGGGCCCACCAACGGGGATCGATCCCAGACTGACCGCACACAAGGAGAATACTTTACCACTGGGCTATGTACCAATAAAATATTTAACTGATTGTGTATAACTTAATGTATTCTGGTAGGCAATAAGGACCCCAAAAATTATATATAACAGTTAAAGGGACATACCCTAGTTTTTAAACACCAATGCAATATATTTTTTACTATTAGAGCCATTTTTGATAACTGAAATCATACTTTACTTAGATTTTATTGTTTAGATTATCCAATTCCGTACATTTGAATGTTTTTGGTTATCCTGGTGTTTTTAATATCACAAAATGCATTTATCATATTTTTAAAAACACATGTGTGTCCAAGAGGTAACAATTTTGGAGTAGAGTTTTAGTCTTTTTTTAGAGGGTATTTCACCATTTCAAAGTCACAGACTCATGTTTCACTCAATTGTAACTTTATTCAAATGTGTTACAGGTTTGTAGATTAACTAAACTTAGTGTTAATTTTCCATGGACTGAAACTAGGGTATGTCCCTTTAAGGTTATTGTGTGTTTTACACCAACCTCAGACATGTGATTGCAATAAAAACTGAACATTGTGTGTTGTGTTGTGTTGTGTTTTTAATATAGTTCCTCATTCCAGCCAGTGCACCACGACTGGTATATCAAAGGCCATGGTATGTACTACTCTGTCTGTGGAATGGTGCATATAAAAGAACCCTTGCTGCTAATCGAAAAGAATAGCCCATGAAGTGGCAACAGTGGGTTTCCTCTCTCAATATCTGTGTGGTCCTTAACCATATGTCCGATGCCATATAACTGTAAATAAAATGTGTTGAGCGTGTCGTTAAATAAAACATTTCCTTCTTTCTTTCCCACAGGCAGGATAGCACAAACCATGGCCTTTATTGAACCAGTTATGGATCACTGGTCGGTGCAAGTGGTTTACACCTACCCATTGAGCCTCGCGGAGCACTTACTCAGGGTTTGGAGTCGGTATCTGGATTAAAAATCCCATGCCTCTACTGGGATCCGAACCCAGCACCTACCAGCCTGTAGACCGATAGCCTAACCACTACGCCACCGAGGCCGGTTTCTTTCAATGAAGTTCAGTATACCTTGTGCTGCCCATGATAGTTACAAGTTAATGCATGATTAGAGATTTGTGAGTCTGCACACAAAGTCTGTATACTCTATCCATTCTTTGCACAAAGTCTATATAAATACTCTGTCCATTCTGTGCACAGAGTTTGTATACTGCCCATTCTTTGCACGCACTCACTTTGTGTTGAATAAATGAATCAATGTTGAACGACACCCAATAATGAAAAAATGTATTGGCTATTCAGTGTCAAACAAAAGAATGCAATGAAACAAGGAAAGAAAATGTTTTATTTAACAATGCATTCCAACACATTTTTTATTTATGCTTATATGGAATCAGACATATTGTTAAGGACTACACAAATAATGACATGGGAAACTTGCTGCCGTCATTTCTATGGTTACTTTTTTAATATGGTAGCAAAGGATACACCCCTTCCCTCTTCCCACAAACGAATGTACGCATTGAATACCACTCCTCACAAATACCTCATGGGATATTTATTACATATTATGGGAAGAATGTTTCCTTTATCTTTTAACAGCACTGGTTAATTATTGTGGTCAAATTGTACTACAGTCACATGATTTTCGGTATAAACATTAATATTTCACAGTGAACAGCATTAATTTGTTATAAAGAGTATTATGAAATGTAATATTTTATTGCTATGCATTATTAAATTTTAAATTGTTTCAACCCAGTAAAGCTAACACAGTCCATTTGTATATATTAATATCCGCCATCTTAGATCCTGCTCATATAACCTCAAGATCGGGAACTGTAAGAATTCATTCATCGATGAATTCTAAGTCGCTCTCATTTACAATTCTGATTAGTCCGATTTGTAGAATTGCCGAGTGAGCATGCCGTAACACTCTGGGTTATAGTCAGTATTGGAAAATGAACCCGATACCCATCAGTATTAAAGTGACGGACCCTAGTTTTTAAACACTACAGAATATTTTTCACTATTAGAGCCATTTTTGATAATTGAAATCAGACATTACTTATGTTTCATTGTTTAGAATATCCATTTCCATACATCCAAAGTTTATACGATTATCCTGGTGTTTGTAATACAACAAAATGCATTTTTTTATAGCACTTTTTCAAAAAGAGTAACAATATGAGAAAGTACAAACTTCTGAGGATCATCTGTATGAATATATATGTATATAATATATATATGAGGATGAAAAGGCATGAGTGGAAACTGTCAGTTGTAACATGAGATTATGTGTGAATGACTGGATGTTACATGTATATCTGGGGAAAAAAAAGAAGTTTTTTATCATTCTAAAAATGCTGTTTTGATAGGGTATTTCCGTTTCAACACCACAGACTCTTGTTTAACTCTATTATAACTTTATCCAGATACATTACAGGTTTATAGCTCAACAAAACTTAGTATCTATTTTCACGAGTTCAAACTAGGGTTTACGACTAAGAACACAATAGCATAACCACTGCAGTTGCAAAGGAATAAGGAATGAATATTTAATGGCATCCTAGCACACACACAAAAAATACATTGGCTTTTGAGTGTCAATCAAAGGTAAGTATAAAAAAAGAAGAGGACATGACCGATACAGCCTATGAAAACAACTGTCCATTTAAAAATTTTCCCATACCAATCATGTATTCTCATAACTAGTATTTCAAAGGTCATGATATGTGCTGTCCTGTCTGTGAGAGTGTGCATATAAAAGATCCCTTGTTACTAATGGGAAAATGCAATGGGTTTCCTCCAAAGTCAGAATTATCAGTGTTGGACATCCCATAGCCAATGATTAATTGATCAATATGCTGTGTCATTAAACATTACTCTCATTTAATAACATAATAAATACTATATCAAAGGACATGATATGTGATGTCCCGTCTGTAGGGCAAATGCATATAAAAGATCCATTGTTGCCAATGGGAAAATGCAGCAGGTTTCCTCTGCAGACCACATGCCAGAATATCATCAATGTTTGACATTCAAGATCCGATGATTAATTGATCAATGAATTTTTGCAGTGTCATTAAACTTCACACCCATTTAATAACATAATAAATACTATAAATAGTGTTTTACTTCCCAAAACAGAATTTCATAAATTTCATTGTCTTAGAAATGCTCATCTGACAGTCTGTTACGGAGACAATCTATGTCTAGATCACTGCAGCTGTCTGGCCTCGTTTAGGGACACATTGCCGACAGCGATATATACTGTTGTAAATGTATTATCATAAAGCAGGTGCAACATAGATCCTGTTATTTTAACAAGGGCACTTCACTGCCTTATATTACAAATCACAATGGACATGGATAGCACCAAATAAAGTTTGTTTTGTTTAACGACACCACTAGAGCACATAGATTTAGTAATCATCAGCTATTGGATGTCAAACATTTTGTAATTTTGACATATATGCTTGTAGTCACACAGAGAAAACCAGGTAAAGTTTTTCATTAGTAGTAAGGATCTTTTATATGCACCATCCCACAGACTGGATAGCACATACCATGGCCTTTGATATACTAGTCGTGGTGCACTGGCTGGAATGAGAAATAGCCCAATGGGCACACTGACGGGGATTGATCCTTGACCACCCATGCATCAAGCAAGCATTTTACCACTGGGCACATAGCATGGCCTTGATATACCAGTCGTGATGCACTGGCTGGAATGAGAAATAGCCCAATGGGCCCACCGATGGGGATCTATCCTAGACTACTCTTGCATCAAGCAAGCACTTTACCACTGGGCTACATCCCGCCCTGTATACCAAATAGTAGAAACATACAGTCTACATGTACTTAGGACAGCAAATATCATACATCCTGGATATGATACTCATTTAAAAGTAAACCTGAAATGATCTTTAAAAAGATTAAATATCTATACCATAGTTAAATAAAATTATATTCCACATCAGAGTAAATTCTGCTGGGTATCGTTAAAAATTCATTCATTCATTCATTCATTCAGAATAAATTTCAGTTTTACTTTGTAAAAAATATTTTATGTACAAAATAGATGAAATCAGATAAAATGCTAAAAAAAAATTGCATTCTTGATGATACAATCCATAATATATATTTATATGTTTTTTTCTAAACAGTACAGACCACTTAAATCTCCATACAAAATAGTACAAACAAGAACAAACACAAAATAGTACAGTGGAATGTAACTCAAGTGCAAAGTGCTCACTTGAGCACTAGGTAACAGGATCAATTCTTTTCAGTGGATTTGTTTTTTTAATTCTAACTAGTGCCACCCCCATCCCTGAGTCATGCCTGTGAAAAATGTATATATAAATGATTCCTTGCTGCTATTAGGTACTAGTAACTTATGTGGCAACTGCAAATTTCTTTTTTCACTATCTAGACCAGTGTCCTATTACAATATGTTAAGACACCTAACACCTGTAGTTTTTATTGATCTAGGATTTCATTAAATAAATATCCTTTTTCTTTTCTTTTTAGAAGTACATGACTTGTATGTATAGTAGACTCTGTCCAAATCAGAAGGCAGGATATATAGGCCAGTGGTATATATGGTACAGGCCCATAGCCAATAGGGGGTCGGGGGGTTGGTCGACCCCCTCCCTACTGGTGGCTTTTTTTTTTTTTCGATATGCCTCCGGTCCCCCCTTCAACAGTTCAATAAGAACACAGTGTAAAGAACTGTTCAAAACAGCTTGGATGACATTGGTTTACTGGGGCATTTTGTCAGTCTCACTTGTATCTGGTTTAGACAGGAAAGGAAATGTTTTATTTAACAATGCACTCAACACATTTTATTTATGTTATATGGCATCAGACATATGGTTAAGGACCACACAGATATTTAGAGAGAAAACCTGCTGTCACCACTTCATGGGCTACTCTTTTTCAATTAGCAGCAAGAGATCTTTTATATGCACCATCCCACTGACAGGATAGTACTTTTCACGGCCTTTGTTACACCAGTTGTGTAACACTGGCTGGAACAAAAAATAGCCAAATGGATCCACCAACAGGGATCGATCCTAGACCGATTGCGCATCAAACGAACGCTTTACCACTGGGCTACGTCTCGCCCCTCTGGTTTAGATTGTGTATACTAGTGGTACATTTAGGTTTACTGCGCTGTAGAAATGACTTAAAAACCAGTCAGATGTAAGAGCAGCTCACAGCAGCACAAGTCAATCTGACCTACTGGTCCTGCAGTGCAGATACTGTAAATAACTTTTATATGAAGCATGGGCTTTTATTAACCCTTTACCATCTTGCTGCTAGTATATACTTACATATGTAGCAATAAATCAAGACAAATTGGATTTAACCGTACCACTAGAACAAATAGTCTTTGACATATCAGGCATGAGTTGGTGTAGTAAAAAACTTAACAAATCCAGTGGTGGATCCAGAAAATCCATCGGGGGGGATTGATCCTATGCAGGGCATTCTGAATGATAGTCATTGTGCCACATGTTCAACATAATGCACTTTCCACCAGACCAGTCTTCATGGATGACAATGCTAACCAAATCATTCTTACGCCGTTACAGCTTACCTCTAAAATAGCACTATCACTAATTTTCTTGGCCATCACTGGCTCCAACACATTCTGTTTGTCAATTCTACACTGCATCCCATAATATATCCAAACTACAGTGAAACCTCTCAAAACCGGATCCTCTGTAAACCGGAATTTTCTCAAAACCGGACATGTTTTATGGTCCCTTTTTAAATATCTGTGCAGAAGAGAACCTCTCTAAACCGGATACCTCTTAAAACATGACTTTTTATTTGGTCCCGAGGGTGTCTGGTTTAGAGGAGTTTCACTGTACATTACATTAATGTTGTGCCTCCACCCCACCCTCCCCCCCCCACACACCACCCATTGAATAATTTAAGCCCAGCAATTAGAAAGTGTGAAACAATATCGTCTTTCAAAAAAGCAGTAACACCAGTGGTAAATAAAGTTCCATATTATTTTTCCTTGGGGAAAAAGAATAGGAAATATATTATATACAAGATTACAACATGAATGTAGCCCTTTAAACGCCGATTTGTACAGGTGTGGACATGCCCAGACCCTTCATGTAACTAGATACAGATTAGAAAACAATATCCATTTTTTCTATGTGAAAAATATGAACAACAGAGACAGATTCTATGTAATTCCTCACAGCATTTTCAACCAATAGATTTACAATTACTGTTATATGGTCGAAGCACATTAAACAATGCTAATAATAAAGAAATATTTACTTATGTTCAAATATATATTTTAAAAACTTGTTGTTTTAATTAATAAAGTATTATTTAAATTATCATAAGGATTATTTGTAAATTTGAAAGTGAGTTTAACTGCACGTGATGTACTACATGCATTTGTGTAATCTTTTGCATCATATTTTTTTGGGGGGAGGGGTTTCCCCTTCACATTCTTTTGTATACAATACACTGCCTTCCACTGGTTATCCTTGAATGTATACATGTAGTTTATATTTACAGCTATGTAATATAGGTCGCCAAATATATTGTATGAATATAGAAGAGGGCCTCGTAAGTTGTCAAACTTGTGGCCAATTCTTTTGTTCTTTGTACAATAAAATATAATTGCAACAACCACCCATTGAAAATTTCTAGATATGAGCCTGACATTGTACCAGGAACTACAACTTATTTATGTAGGTAAATATATGGATCTAAAGTTACAGTTTGTTTTGTTTAATGATACCACTAGAGCACATTGATTTATTAATCATCGGCTATTGGATGTCAAACATTTGGTAATTTTTTTAGAAGAAACCCTTTACATTTTTCCATTAGAACTAAAGAATCTTTTATATACACCATCTCACAGACAGGAAGCATATACCACAGCCTTTGATATACCAGTCATGGTGCACTGGCTGAAATGAGAAATAACCCAGTGGATCCACCGACACGGATCGATCTCAAGACCAACCACACATCAGGTGAGTGCTACATGGATCTAAGCCATTACCTCGAAAGCAGAAGGTTATCCTCACTACTGATGACATAGAATTGTCAGTCTTAATTCAGGGGCACGATCCAGCTCAGTTTGACAAAACCAACAACACCAAAACAAAAACTTGCTTAGTCCATAAAATGTCCTATCAAGGCATGCTGGTTTTATGAACACACAGTCTGTCATTACATTTGACTATAGATACAAGTAAACATGCACTGACCAACTGTCACTTGAGAGTTCTGTCAGGTTACTAAACTGATGTCAATAGTATCAAGTTATCCATCTAGGGTGCTAACCTGACGTCAGTAGTATCAAGTTATCCATCTAGGTTGCTAACCTGGCATCAATAGTGTCAAGTTATCCATCTAGGTTGCTAACCTGGTAAGTTAACAATGAGAAAGAAAAGGAATAGTTGTTTGGAATGAACGAATGTTTAACGACACCCTAGCACAAAAAAAATACATTGGCAATTGGGTGTCAAACCTATGGATGTTTGGTATCTTAAAATCAAAAGAGAGGGAGGCCGGAGGGGAATCCCACTGCTTTTACAAAGGCTACTCTCTTTATATGTAATCAAATCTGGGCCTGTGTTATAAAACATTACGAGTCAAAACTCGATCTCTAACCACATCAAATATATACAGTTTGTATGGCAACCCCATGATGTTAGTCTGAGGTCAGCTCTTGTGACCACCTGCATTAAGCAGCCATATTTTTCTTCTCCAAAATCATCCAATATAGTACAAACTGACCTGTATTAAGCAGACACCGGTCTTAAAAGGCTACTTTTAATACTCCCTTTGGTGACTGCTTAATGTATGTAAGTATGTATCACAGCTACTGATGTACCAGACATAGGGCACTGGTTGGAATTGGAAAAATGTGAGTCCACTGACGGCTATCGATCCTGAAAGCCACCACACTTCAGGCAAGACCTCTGTCATAGAGCTACATCCCATACCTGATAGTACCATGTTACAAAAATAATAAAAATACTATTAGACCAATAATCTAATAATAATATAAAGTTACTAGAAAGTGCCATGTTCATAATGTTGAAGCTGAGAAATAAAAAAATGTGTATTTGACATGTCATCAAAACATTTTAAAAGAAAACACCAAAAATACTAAGACATACAACACTAAATTGTACTTGGAACAAAACAAACATAGTTCACATTACAACAGTGTTTAGCACAGAAGGAAATGGTTTATTTAAGGACGCATTCAACACATTTTATTTATGGTTATATGGTGTCGGACATATGGTTAAGGACCACACAGATATTGAGAGAGGAAAAAGCAGCAAGGGATCTTTTATATGCACCATCCCATGGACAGGATAGCACATACCACAGCCTTTGATGTACCAGTCGTGGTGCACTGGCTGGAGCGAAAAATAGCCCAATGTGTTAGCACAGAAAACATAACCCATTTGTGTGTGCGTGTGTGCGTGTGTGTGTGTGAGCACATGCGAATGCATATGTGTGGATAAGGATATGAATATATTTTTGCTACTTGGCATGTTATCTTGCAGTGAAAATAATTAATGAAAATGTCAATGATACCAAGTAATTCAATAAATACATTAAATTACATCACTTATCAGGCGAAAAAAAGAAAGAAAAAAAAGGAAAAGACAAGAAAAATCACACACTAAAAAAAAGGAAAAAATTTAAATCTAAGAAAGATTAACAGCCTATATTATAGTTTTAGTACACAGAAGGAATACCACTAGCACTACATATATATAATTAAGAAGGAGACTGTTATACCTACCACCAATATATCCCATAGAAATTATCCACAATCACGCATTTACACACTCGACTATATAATCCAACCACAAAGAAAACTTCACAGATATAACTGGAGTACGCTCAATAAAACAAGGCCAGGTTACGCTGACCAGGGCACAAATATACACGAGACACAAACATCTCTTTAAATCCAAACAGAAATCAATAGACAAAAAATAAGCCAGCAGAACCCACGGCCAGCGATGACAGCCACCATCGATGGAATAACTGTGTGGGCAGTGAGGAGAAATATGTGATATGTTTTTTTTTTTAAATATTATATTATTGGTGGCTTGGACATGCAGGCTGTGTGCTGGCTTGCTGTGAAGAGGTCAGCAAGTGGTCACTGTTCCTGGGGAACCACTGGCAGAATGGGGCAGCCTCCACACTGCTGGTCAGTGGGGCTATTAATAGCCGCGTGTCCTGTGCCTGAACCCCACTCACCTGGGATGACCCCAGAAGACTTATCCTTAGCTGAACTCTCACCCCCCTTGCCCTTTGGCCATTGGTCCTGAGAAGTGACCCTGCAAAGTTGGCCTCAGATATACCCCGAGTAATGACAATGGTTCGGTTTGTGCTGGAGAGAAGCCAGAAAGCCCGGCATGGCAGCTGCATACAGAGTGCACTGCCACAGTGTCTGTACCACATGAAATGAAAGATCAATGCTCCAGCCATTTATTGAACAACTCGCAGATTCGGTCACTGAACAGTCACTGGAGAACTCATGGTTTGTGGTTTCGACAATCGGTGATGCTCAATGCAACGGGAGATTTCAATAACAAATATTCATAAATTGAATACATTAAAAACAACTTCTTAAATTAGTTCATAACATACTAATACACCCTTGGTCAGGTCGATCCCAATTGGTTGGCCTATATTTGGTTATTTCCCGTTCCAGCCAGTGCACCATGATTGGTATATTAAAGGCCATGGTATGTGCTATCCTGTCTGTAGGATTGTGCATATTAATGATCCCTTGTAACTAATAAAAAATATGTAGCAGCCTTCCTAAGACTATACGTATACGTAAAAAAATTATCAAATGTTTGACATCCAATAGCCGACTATAAATTCTTTAAAAATTTTTATTTAAAAACAAAGTAAAAGAAAAGAAAAAGAAAAAATAACAACTTCCCATATCTTTGCAAATTCTATGAACTTGGAGTGGGTAGAACACCCTTCATACTCTACCCACACCACTAGAGCACACTGTCAAACTTTTGATAATTCTGACTCTTCAAACAAAAAAGCCACTACATTTTTCATTAGCTGTAAGAAATTTGAATATGCACTTTTACAGTTAGGACAGCACATACCATGGCCTTTGATATACAAGTCATGGGGCACTGGTTGATATCAGCACCAAAACAACGATGGGTCTTTGATTCCATGACCCAAACACTTCAAAGGACCATTCTACCGACTGATTTTGATCTTCATTGGCTTATTTCCCATTCCAACTAGTGTTTCATGACTGGTATAGCAAAGGATGTAATATGTTCTGTCTTGCCTGTGGTATGTTCTATCTCAGAAAAGTGCATACAACACACAACTCATATGCTGCTGATTGGTTTGAGAAGCATATCAATTAAGGTCAACGATAGACAATTTCTGCACCATAAAATATATTTTACATTAAAATTACAATTTACTTATATTTTCTATACCTCTAAAACCAATGCATTTACTACAAGTATATACAAATCTATTATTTTGTCCACTGGCCAAACAAAATTTGAAATAATTTAGCCAAAGCTTATTCCAAATGTATTTATAATGCTTTATATTTGACTAAAATAGTACTCTAAAAAAACATGAAAAACAGGATATGTGACATTGTTCATTTCATTAGGATGAACAAACAGAAATCTTGTTAGGGCTGAAAACTCAAGACAGTCCCTTTGAAATGTGCTGAGGTGTCATCGAACATATATTCCTTTCATTTTCTTATCCGTTTACAGAATTTGTTTTTAATTATATCTGCCATGTAGATTTATTTGATTTAGATCACAACTTCGACATTAGTAGCTAATAAACATATATCAAATGTTACAAAAGAGACTGACGAGCTAAAATATGCAAATAAATAAACAATCACATCAGACATGAAATATTGCATCACAGTAAGAGATGACATGGGTTTTGGAAAGATCATTGACCCGAGTTGGGCATGTTTATCATCTCTGAGGTGGAGAAGTAGAATAACAGACAATTTTGATTTCATGAACAAAAACGATGAAGGTTTATCAACCATCTGTATGAATATACAGTAGGGTGTAAAACACCAAATCAAGTCCCATATGTGGCTAAAACTGCTACAAAGCAGCATTGCAATCAACAAATATATACTCTTCAAAAAAAGTAGGGGAACCTGAAATATTAATGTTAATATCAATTATTAGACTGAACATACGTTTACATCCTAGTAAAGAACATTCAGGTCTGTTTATCAACACACCGAAACACATTCCATAGTTTGCACATGCATCACGCAGTTGCCCCGTACACCTGCATGGGGTGTCATTCTCGATTTTGACAATTTCCAGGAAGGTTGATTAATCACTGTAGAACATTATTTCTGTCAATCTTTTTCATTCTGTTGATCATACGGTTGTTACAGTTTTGTTTTTAGTCATTTTTATTGTTTGCGATTTACTGATAAAAAAGCTTTCAAATTTCATTTCTGACCCCAATCGTCCTTCAAGATCTTTGGTGGTCATAAAACCTACTGTAATACTGAACTACCGATTGTAATGTTTGTCCAATTACTTTACTATTATTATATAACCATTCCCACAGGTAATATACCTTACAATTTTGGTAATTGTAAATTCTTATTCGAGTTCCCCATCTTTTTTAAAAAGTTAAAGTAAATAAAAATAATAGGGGATTAAGAATGCTAAATGCAGACATAATAGGAAGCCTCTTTGACTATATTAGTTCTGCATAAAAAACTGTCATCCTATTTTTAACAGAACATCCACACACAATTCAAGCACAAAAGTAGCTAATACACTGACACTAGTTCAAATTAAATTACAAGAATTTACTGACCAGATGAAACAAAATTTTATGAAAACAAGTTGTTTCATATATCTCACCAGGCATGGTTTTATTTAATACAACATTGAAAGTTAGGTGCATTTTGAACTTTGACCTGGTGAGATGTTTGGTATACTGCTACCTATAAGAACATGGGGATAATGTAGTTTAGCAGTAGTGTGCCTGTCCTACATACATTGGGTTGTTAGATCAATCCCTATTAGTGCTCCATGGCTGGTATATGAAAGGAAGGAAGGAAATGTTTTATTTAAGGATGCACTCAACACATTTTATTTACGGTTATATGGCGTCGGACATATGGTTAAGGACCACACATATATTGAGAGAGGAAACCTGCTGTCGCCACTTCATGGGCTACTCTGTTTCGATTAGCAGCAAGGGATCTTTTATATGCACCATCCCATAGACAGGATAGCACATACCATGGCCTTTGTTATACCAGTCGTAGTACACTGGCTGGAACGAGAAACAGCCCAATGAGCCCACCAACAGGGATCGATCCGAGACCGACTGTGCATCAAGCGAGCGCTGTACCACTGAGCTACATCCTGCCCAATATGAAATGCTATATAATATATGGTCATGTGGGATACAAAAAGTAAACCCGAGGTGGTGGTAATTTTGATCTGGGATGAGGCTTGCAGAGTCCCAGGATAGAAATTTCTACCTACAACTTTTATTTCACATGGGAGAGACGTAGCCTAGTGGTACAGCACTTGCTCAATGCGCAGTCGGTGTGGGATCGATCCCCATTGGGTTATTTCTCGTTCCAGCCAGTGCAAAGGCTGTGGTAAGTACTACCCTGTCTGTGGGATGGTGCATATAAAAGATCCCTTGCTGCTAATCGAAAAGAGTAGCCCATGAAGTGACGACAGCGGGTTTCCTCTCTCAATATCTGTGTGGTCCTTAACCATATGTTCGACGCCATACATATAGAATACTATACGAGTTTTCGCTAGATATCATTTTTACGAAACGAGTGAACTTCCCAAACGTATCTGACCGAACGAAAGTGAGGTCAGATACGTTTGGGAAGTTCACGAGTTTCGTAAAAATTATATCTAACGAAAACGAGTGTGGTATTTTATTTATTACCCTCCTTTAAATCACGCAAATTATGAAAAATAAATCAATCAATCAATCAATTTTGCATTTCAAGACCGGATGTTGATTTGCATAACTAGCCGGTGCACGACTACGTATCGCCGCATTGAGAAATAGTTTGTTGTACTTCCGCTACTTCTCAATGACGTTTAATTTAAAGAAAGCTGTAAGGTACATGCATAAATATATGTTTATTTTCATATTGAGTGAAAAATGGGTAAAACTAATGCATAATTCCATATTGTAACAAAACGCCCCCAAGAAACAAATGTTCCCGTTATGCCACTGGTTATGCTAATAATGATGAATTCACAAATCACAACTGACAATAACAATTTGCTGACCAAAAATCCAACCAATAAGAGAATAACAAGTGTTTTTGCAGTTAAAAACGTGTAGCTTGCACGGGAAAACTAAAGTTATAACTTTAAGGTCGACGACAGTCACTTTTCGCGCCCTTGTTTTGGCTTTGTACACAATAAATATAGCATATCTTACCGTAATTTCACTTGAAATCCATATTTCGTAAAAGGTACAGTTTTTTTAATCACAGAATTTTCTTCAAACACATTCAGGTGCTTCAGTAATATTGGAAAAAAAAAAAACAATCAATAGGAATTTTGCATTGGATTTTTTCCAGCATTCTTAAAACGGAAACGTCATGTACCCAGTTCATGGTTATTGTAAGGAGGTGCAAAGTGACGTCATTGGAATTCTGACGTCATTCAAATTCAAAATTAGCTATATTATTACAATGCTTCGCCACACTAAAATAAAAACTGGTCTACTAACCTTGACCCCTGTTAAATTTCTACAACAAGCAAACAACGCTGTTTACAGGTCGGTATATTTTAATTTTTCATAATTCTACAAAAAATATTAAGTTTAAGTTTAAAAAAAAAAAAAACCCTACCTTTTGTCAAATATATCATATGAAAAAATTAACATTGGATATGTTTCATTTATTGTGTACGAAGCCAAAACAATGGTCTAAATGCTGAATGCTGAATGATATTTGTAGTAAAAGTTGTCGGATGTTACTGACCTTATTAATTATGAATGAAAAAAATAGTCCCGTTATGCTAATAAGGTTGCTGTCCAACCAATCGAAATTGACTCTGTTCCCTGTTGACAAATCAAAATACAGTTTGTAATACGCACCTGGTGGTGCGTACGAAATTTGTACGACACCGCTATATCTTTACCAGGAGGGTAATAAAACCGTAAATACAATGTGTTGAATGCGTTGTTAAATAAAACATTTCTTTCTTTCTTTTTATTTTACATAAACAGACAAATATGGCTGAAAAAGTAACTTCTTTATTTGACAATTTTATTATAAATAAACTACACTATCATATTTGCCATTTTTATTTCATATGTTAAATTTATTTTAATAAAAAACTACAAATTAATAAGAGAGCTTTTATAATGAAGATTTTTATAACAAATATTGGTCTAAACTTTTGTTTCAAATCGTAACCTCGCATCAATATGATCTCATATTACCAACGACATAATACTCCCCATGTTAAACATATTGATCTCATAGCATATGAAAGAAAGACAATTTTTTACATAGCTTTCTTTCATGGAATAGCTCCGTCCAATATACCTTAGGAAGAGAGAAAGTGATAACGGTATGTTTTTTTCCATCTGTGGTAAAATCAGGGCTCACCCTGCCCATTGCCAAATTAGCCAATTAGCCAAAGGTTCTACAACTTTCAGTTTTTGGTTAATAAAAAGGAAGAAAATATTTTATTTCATGACACACTCAACACATTTCATTTATGGTTATATGGCATCAGTCATATGGTTAAGGACCACACAAATACTGATAGAGAAAACCCACTGTCGCCACTTCACTGGCTACTGTTTTCAATTAGCAGCAAGAGATCTTTTATATACACCATCCCATAGACAGGCTAGTACATACCACAACCTTTGATGTACCAGTTGTGGTGCACTGGCTGAAGTGAGAAATAGCCCAATGGGCCCACTGACAGGGATCGATCCCAAACCGACCGCGCATCAAGCGAGCACTTTACTACTGGGTTACATCTCGCCCCTTGCTAATAAAATATCCTTAAACTTTAATAATTTTCAAGGAACTCCTCTACATATCTGAAAATTGGTCAAACTAAAATTTGCTCCAGTGTGAACCCTGAAAGTACCTAAAAAGTGTCACACAGTGGCAGTGAGACATGTAGCTAGGCCTAAATTTAACATCTGTTCGTTCACAAGGCACAGGTTCCTGGAGTGATGGGAAGATTGGGCGACATGCCTTGTTTATGTGTATTAAGATAAATTTCCAGTAGTTGGCTTCTTGCCTGACAAATTCAATTATTCATTGCTGTTAATGTGACTAAGCCATATTTAATTTACAACATTTTTGTTTTGCTGATTTTCAAGGATACGCATGTATTTCTGTGCATACAATGGGTTGTCAATCTCACTATAGGAGCGATATGTAGCCCAGTGGTAAAGCGTTTGCCCGATGCGCGGTCGGTCTAGGTTTATTTCTCGTTCCAGCCAGTGCACCACGACTGGTATATCAACGGCTGTGGTATGTGCTATCCAGTCTGTGGGATGGTGCATATAAAAGATTCCTTGCTACTAATGAAAGAATATAGCAGGTTTCCTCTCTATGACTGTCAAAATGACCATATGTTTCACATCCAATAGCCAGTGATTAATAAATCAATGTTCTCTAGTGGTGTCATTAGTCTCACTGTATCCCAACTTAGGCTACTATGACAACTAAATTGTGTGCTATTTATGTTAATATATTTGAAGCTTAGATATTACCCTGACCTGCTCATTTCAAAGTATCCCCAAAATTCAGTGTTTAAGAAATGTACCGTATATAATCATTTTGTTTATTTTTTATTTTTTTATTTTTTTTTATTTGGGTGTTTGGTCAGGTGTTTTCTCATGAAGGAAGACTATCAAATGTTTGACATCCAACAGCCAATTATTAATAAATCAATGTACTCTAGTGGTGTCGTTAAACAAAACAAACTTTCATGCAGGAAAATTATCAAAAATAATAGAGTACTTTGACAAATACTGCAAAAGCAGTGTTTTGTCAAGCTGCACCATTTTCTTAATAAAAATACTGCATCCACCTTCTGATATATAAGAACAAACATTACTTACAATTATTGTCATGACACTAAATAACATTTTAAATTTTAAAAAAGAAAGAAAGTTAAACAACAATAATAACAACATACAAAGTAAAATGTTCATAACTGATAAAAATGGCCGTAGTTCAATTTGGAAAAATCATCTAAAAAAAAAAAAATCTGTTTGATCATGTGTGGCAACTGCAGCAGGTCTTGATTGTGAAAGGGTTAACTGCTTTGTTTACAATCAATCAAGCAGGGATGTTTGTAGTTCTTTATGTTAACCTCGTTTAGAGGAGGTTGGGATCACCATAACCTAAACAAGTGAATGGAATTACACACAGTATAACCCTGCCAATCTCTTCAAGGTCAGAGTAACATGACAGCACTGAAAAACATACTAAAATAAACATGTGGTTCACTAAGTTGTCACTTAATAATTCTGATATAAAAAGGCCTGCACTAGTGTCCCTGTTCACTGAATCAATAATCAGAATGAAAGTGTTAATGTATGCAGAGAAAATATACGGAGAGAAACATAATAAGGGAACACTTGGTATTGTAAACCAAAGTTAATTTACTACTAATAATAGTAATATCTATTTATTCACTGGCGTAGGAAGCAGTGAGGGGTAATGAGGGGCATGTGCCCTCCCCCCCCCCCCCCCACACACTTTGTAGCAGCAGCGATGGTTTTTATATATTTATACATGTATACATGACAGCACTGAAAAACATACTAAAATAAACATGTGGTTCACTAAGTTGTCACTTAATAATTCTGATATAAAAAGGCCTGCACTAGTGTCCCTGTTCACTGAATTAATAATCAGAATGAAAGTGTTAATGTATGCAGAGAAAATATACGGAGAGAAACATAATAAGGGAACACTTGGTATTGTAAACCAAAGTTAATTTACTACTAATAATAGTAATATCTATTAGCAGCGATGGTTTTTATATATTTATACATGTATTTATATATGTATATATAAATATATATGTGTATGTGTTTGTGTGTGCCCCCCCCCCCCCCCCTTACTTTTTGGCACCTTCCAATGCCCGTGTTATTACCCATATGGTTTACAATAAACGGTTATATAAATATTGCATTTTCCCATGCTGTCTTTATGGCATATGGGTAATAATAATACATTGCAAACTGTTATGACACACTTCTGACATCACTGTAGTTGCCACAGCATCTGCAAGCTTGCGACAGTCATGGCTTTGATATCATTTGATATTCAGTGTCACTGTAATTGAAATGGTTGGATGTTATTAACATCTCGGACACTGTTATGGCACACTATAGTAGTTGCAGCTCTCATATTGACATCATTCCTCAGCACTGCAATTAACATCGCTGAAGTCTTTTAACACTGATTGTGAAGGGATTACACAATTTAGGAATAAAAAATAAATGAGGTCATTCAGTTAAAGTTTGTTTTGTTTAACAACACCAATAGAGCACATTGATTTATTAATCATCGGATACTGGATGGCAAACATATGGTAATTTTGACACAGTCAGTGAGAGGAAACCCGCTACATTTTTCCATTAGTAGCAAGGGATATTTTATGTGCACTATCCCAGAGATACAGCACATACCACTGCCTTTGATATACCAGTTGTGGTGCACTGGCTGGAATGAGAAATAGCCCAATGGGCCCACCGATGGGGATCAATCGCAAACCGAACGTGCATCAAGAGAGCACTTTACCACTGGGCTACGTCCCACCCTCCCATCAGAACCAATACACAATGACTGGTGCCTCAAAATATCTGTGGTATATATGCACTGTCCTATCTATGGGTGAGCTGCGAGAGGTCATAGGATCAAACAACCTGAAGGAATTTGGGGTTTTTTTCCCCACCAACACCAGAAGAAAGGAAGGAAATGTTTTATTTAACAACAAACTCAATACGTTTTATTTATAGTTATATGGCGTCAGACATATGGTTAAGGACTACATAGATATTGAGAGTGGAAACCTGTTGTCGCCACTTCATGAGATATTCTTTTAGATCAGCAGCAAGGGAACTTTTATATGCACCATCCCACAGACAGGATAATACATAGTTACACCAGTTGTGGAGCACTGGCTGGAATGAGAAATAACCCAATGGGTCCACCGACGGGAATCGATCCTAGATCAATAGCGCATCAGGCAAGCGCTGTAACAATGAGCTACGTCCCAAGCGCTGTGACACTGAGCTACGTCCCAAGCCCTGTGGCACTGAGCTACGTCCCAAGCGCTGTGACACCGAGCTACGTCCCAAGCGCTGTGACACCGAGCTACGTCCCAAGCGCTGTCACAATGAGCTACGTCCCAAGCGCTGTGACACTGAGCTACGTCCCAAGCGCTGTGACACTGAGCTACGTCCCAAGCGCTGTGACACCGAGCTACGTCCCAAGCGGTGATACCGAGCTACGTCCCAAGCGCTGTCACAATGAGCTACGTCCCAAGCGCTGTGACACTGAGCTACGTCCCAAGCGCTGTGACACCGAGCTACGTCCCAAGCGCTGTGACACCGAGCTACATCCCAAGCGCTGTCACAATGAGCTACGTCCCAAGCGCTGTGACACTGAGCTACGTCCCAAGTGCTGTGACACCGAGCTACGTCCCAAGCGGTGATACCGAGCTACATCCCAAGCGCTGTCACAATGAGCTACGTCCCAAGCGCTGTGACACTGAGCTACGTCCCAAGCGCTGTGACACCGAGCTACGTCCCAAGCGTTGTGACACTGAGCTACATCCCGAGCTACGTCCCAAGCGCTGTGACACCGAGCTACATCCCAAGCGCTGTCACAATGAGCTACGTCCCAAGCGCTGCGACACCGAGCTACGTCCCAAGTGCTGTGACACCGAGCTACGTCCCGAGCTACTTCCCAAGCGCTGTGACACCGAGCTACATCCCAAGCGCTGTCACAATGAGCTACGTCCCAAGCGCTGTGACACTGAGCTACGTCCCAAGCGCTGTGACACCAAGCTACGTCCCAAGTGCTGTAACACTGAGCTACGTCCCAAGCACTGTAACACTGAGCTATGTCACGCTCCGCCACCAACACCAATGCACCATGACTGGTATATCAAACATATTGCAATATGTATTGTCCTGTGTATGGGCAAAGTAGATACAAAAGATATTTTGCTGTATTTGTGGTAGGATTAACCCATGTGACAGCAGTACCTTTCTCCATCATCTCTCGGGGCAGGACGTAGCCCAGTGGTAAAGTGCTCACTTGAATCGATCCCCATCGGTGGGCCCATTGGGCTATTTCTCGTTCTAGCCAGTGCACCACAACTGGTATATCAAAGGCGGTGGTATGTGCTATCCTGTCTGTGGGAAAGTGCATATAAAAGATCCCTTGCTTCATTGGAAAAAAATGTAGTGGGTTTCCTCTGATGACTATATGTCAAAATTACCAAATGTTTGGCATCCAATAGCTGATGATTAATGAATCAATGTGCTCTAGTGGTGTCATTAAACAAATCAAACTTCCATCCTCTCTCAACCAAGTGTTGAAATAACCATATGTAACACTCCAAATAAATATAGTTTAAAATGTGCTGAGATCGTGAAAGTGAAAAGTTTGTTTTGTTTAACAACACCACTACAGCACATCGATTTATTAATCTTCAGCTATTGGATGTCAAACACTTGGTCATTCTAATATATATACCGTATATTGCCATGTATTAGCCGACTCCTTGGATAACCAACCTCTCAGTTTGACCCTAAATATCTAGTACAAAATCATCGGCCTTGTGTATAAGCCGAGGTCATCTTTTATCCAGCTGTATGTTGTATCGATTTCAATAACACTGTCAACAAATAGATTTGTACTTTTCTTGTTCATTATATTTGTTTTCCCTTTAATTATTACAAAAACGGTAATCGCGATTGCAGTCAATGTGGCAATGCTAACATCTACCATGCCGTGATAAATAATTTAGAACTGATAAAGCATAACAGAAAAATTAATAATTCAAGCTGTAACAACACAAGTAATTAATTTATTCACTGGACAGCAAAAAGTAAAATCATCGAGGCATGTTTAATCCCCCACCACACACACAGAAACAAAAGATCATGCGGTCCATGACTGCAGCTGTTCACTGTATATGGTATGGTCATGTGACAATTGTGGGAGTATTTATCGTCCTGACATTCATGTTATGTTTTTTCAGTCGGTAATATTAATAATGAGCTTAATTTATTTATGGCATTACTTTACAGTTTAAAGCGCCCTCCCAACAAAACAATATTAGAAATATAATACTTGTTTGAAGAAGAAAAAAACCGTTTTGTCTGTTAAATTTGCTATATGAAAGACTGGTCCCAGCACAGGTCAAACAAAGATGGCGGACAGTTGGAAAGAATACGTTTTTACGATTGAAATGACAATAAAACAAGTAATTTTTTATTATTATTCATCAAACTTATAATGCATTCAAGAACAAAAAACTGCATAATATTGCATGATGGGGTGTTTTATTTATACTGTGCACAAATTATTGTTACATAATCTGTGAAAGGTTACGGGTCTGATCAAATTTACAAGTCGCAGTTAGGAGTATTTTCGATCGTAATTTTACGCTCCAATTTGTTGCCTCAGTGTATAAGCTGACTCTCTTCTTTTGGAAAGTGTTTCTAGACTTCAAAAGTCGGCTAATACACGGCAATGTATGGTAGTCTTAGAGAAAACCTGCTACATGTTTCCATTTGTAGCAAGGTATCTTTTATATGCACTTTCCCACAGACAGGACAACACATACCACCCCCTTTTATATTTCCGTCGTGGTGCACAGATTGAGACAGGAAAATACCAAATTAGAGATTGGGTCCACTGGGGCGATTTGATCCCATGATGCAAGCACCTCAAGCGAGGCTACCAACTAACCTAGATCCCACCTAAAATGTGCCAAGGTGTCATTAAACAAACATTTCTTTCCATCGTTACAAACCATAGATTCAAAATTTTGATCACGTGACTTACCTCTTATTCATATCCTATTCCATCAAAAAACAAACAAAAATCAGGTGCCGAGTGGTTTAAAGTTGGCACGAAAAATACATTGTATGTCTAAGACTACTTATAATTTAACTAGATCCCACCCAAAATGTGCTGAGTGGTTGAAAGTTGGCAAGAAAAACACAGCATATGTTAAGACGTACTGCTCATAATTTAACTGGTAGAAATACAAGTAACAAAACATTTTTTTTGACAAAGTACCAGTAAACAGAGCTGAAAGATTTATTGTCATGCCTATAACAGATAAGTTTGGTTAATTAACTCCAGTCAATATCATTTTCCCATGTGTTGTAATTTGTGCTATCCGTTTTATTTTGACAGCACGTTTGTGGTGTCATGTTACACCAGACTGAAGTGATGGATGACTAGGCAGAACTGGAAAACATTAATATCATCCACCATTGTAAACTATTAACAAACAGTTACATCAAATTGCTGGTTTAGTTTCTCCAAAAATGTACTTTTCAAATTCCAATAAAATAAGTTTTTTCGCAATTTCTCAGTAGTCGTTTTCTGTGTATTGAAAGTCAAATTTGAAAAAAAAAATTGGATAAAGGAAGGAAATGTTTTATTTAACGATGCACTCAACACATTTTATTTACGGTTATATGACGTCGGACATATGATTAAGGACCACAGATATTGAGGGAGGAAACCCAAATTCACCACTTCATGGTCCACTCTTCTCGATTAGCAGCAAGGGATCTTTTATATGCACCATCCCATAGACAGAACAGCACATACCACAGCCTTTGTTACACCAGTTGTGAAGCACTGATTGAAACGAGAAATAGTCCAATGGGTCCACCGACCGCGCATTAAGCGAACGCTTTACCACTGGGCTATGCCCCGCTCCCTGTACTCGGAGGTACTTGGGTAGTAGGCATGAACCTCTCAGTGAACCCATTATCTGTTTTTCTTTTTCCCTATCCCAACCAGTGTCCAATGGCTGGTATATCAAAGATCATGGTATGTGCTGGAAGAAAATGCATACTAGTATAATAAAAAAAACCTTACTACTAACGAAAAAATTGTACGTTTCCTCTGAATGCAGTGTGTCAGAATTATCATATGTTTGAAATTGTATAACCAATGATTATTAAATCAAGGTGCTTTAGTGGAGTCATCAAACAAAACAAGCTTCATCCTCTGACAATGACCAATATCAAAAGACGAAAAAAAGAAATAAAAAAGATTTCTAAAAGGAAGTAAAATTACAGGAACATTCATAAAAATAAAATAAAAAAAGGAAATAAAAAGATAAATTATAATAAAAGAAAAAGCAAGCATTTACATGTATGCAGAATGTTCATGGAGATATAAAAGGATGAATATGAGAGAGCCAAAAAAACCACCTCAAAAACGCAGAACGTAAATGATATAAAAGATAGCTGGGAAGACATGCCATGATGCTGTCTCTGTGCATGGCTAATGCATTGAGCTCTTTCTTCTTGGCAAGGCATCATGCCTGACTGGGCAATAAAACCAGCCCCCTGAGACAGCAAATGGCCAAATGATTTTTGTGCATTTTGGTCACTGACCGGTCACTGCTTTGGCCAGTGGCCAGACCAGGTGGTCAACCACTTCTGTGGTGATTGTCTGCAAACATGCTAGAACAAGTGGCCACACAAGGCCTGATGCAAGACTAAATGGATTCAGCTTAATGGATATAATGCTATAGTGAATAGAAAGTTACTGTGACCCAGGCAGAAACTGATGAGGTCAGATCAATTATTATCAAGGTTGCAGAGCTCATAAAGTAAAGTTTGTTTTGTTTTACATTGCCACAAGAGAACATTGATTTATTAATCATTTGGCCATTGGATGTCAAACATTGTGTCATTTTTGACACAACATCTTAGACAGAAAACCCACTATTTTCTTCCATTACCAGCAAGGGATCTATTATAACACACACTTTCCCCCAGACAGGAAAGCACATATCATGGCCTTTGATATATCAGCTGTGGGCAGTGGTTATGATTAAAAAAATACAACCAGTCCATATTGCAAGCATAAAATAAGTAACAACATTGTGAGAATGTTGAACATGCATTTTATAATTGTTAGTTGTGGTTACATACATGTACACAACTGTAATTTTGAATTAAAATGTATTATTTATTTTAGTTGGTGAGAATATAAAAATAAAGTTTGTTTTGTTTAATACCACACCACAACACCACAAGAGCACATTGATTTATTAATCATCAGCTACTGGATGTCAAACATTTGGTCATGTTGACAGTCAAAGAGAGGAAACCCGTTAAATTTTTCCATTAGTAGCAAGGGATCTTTTAAATATGTACCATCCCACAGATAGGATAGCACATACCACAGCCTTTGAAATACCAGTTGTGGTACACTGGGCTTACCGAAGGGGATCAATCCCAAACTGAACATGCATCAAGCTAACACTTTACCACTGGGCTACATCCCGACCTCAAGATGTGTATATATGCATAAAGTTAGATATGTGGTAGTTCATCAGTGGGTGAGCTCAAACCTTTATACACTGAACTCTGTCCAAAATGGCATTTGTCTAAATCGGATTTGCATGTAAAACAGGCATGATCTCAAAATCCCATCCAGATACCATTAATCTAATAGCAATAAAACTCTGCCTAAACCGGATGCTGTCTATTCCAGATTTTAGATGCAAATTCAAGAACAAAAGAACAGTTTATGCCGAGATCACGCGATTTTACCTTTTGAACAATAACGGCGATTTCCCAGTAATTGGGACATCAAAGTGAAATGAAATAATTGTGCCTTTTTGAATGTTAATAGACAATGAACCACACATGCTGTAGCAGCTGTATGCAGCTTGATCAACTGGATTGTTATTAGTGTGCGTTCCTACCTAACAGCATTCACTCATATGTGGGGCGGGAGTTAGCTTAGTCGGTTGAGTGCTCGTATTGCAGGATCAAACCACCTCGGTGGATCCATTCAACTGATTGGTTTTTTTTATCATTCCAACCAGTACAACAAAATTGGTCAAACGTCATGGTATGTGTTTTCCTGTCTGTGGAAACGTGCATATAAAAGATCCCTTGTGTATTAGGAAAAATGTAGCGGGTTTCCTCTGATGACTTTGTGTCAGAAATACCAAATGTTTGACATCCAATAGCTGATGATTAATTAATCAATGTGCTCTAGTGGTATCGTTAAACAACAAAAGCCCCAATTAAATCACTTATATGGTCACATCATTTATGCATTTATCTAGTTATAATTATTAATCTATGAAATTTAATAACAGAGAGGGTTCTTTCTTTGCTTGTTTTGTATACTTTTGATTGAATGTGAGGCATGTACATTGAAACCCATCAAAACTGGACACCCACGGTACTAAATAAAAAATCCTGTTTTAAGGGTCTCTGGTCTTGAGGTCTTCAGTACCAATATTTAAAACTTGACTGTAAAATGTCCGGTTTGGAGGGAATTCCGATTTACAGATGATCCAGTTTAGAGGGGTTTAGAGAAATAAAGATATTGTAAGCCTATAAGAAATAAATACAACATTAATAAAGTGTCTTGAAAACAATTACTCCTGGTGGACTTCAGTGAGAAAGATGATACATTCCTACCTGTCAGCTTAGTATAAGCTACTCTCTAATGTCAAAACAATTAATAACACTTTGTATGTCCATAAAACATAAACAAGGCAAGTCTTATATTCAGATTCACCTCCACCCCATCTCCCCAACCCCTCCCCACTCCATCCCCACCCACCTCCCAAAAACAAATTTTAAATAAAGGCTAGGCCACAGAGGATATCTCAATCTCTGTTCATGAACAATAAAAAGGACTAAATAAAAATAAAAATAGAAATTTAAAAATATATACTCTTCAAAAAAAGTAGGGGAATTCTAATAAGAATTTACAATTGCCAAAATTGTAAGGTATATTAGCTGTGGGGAATGGTTATATGATAATAGTGAATTAATTGGGCAAAAATTACAACCCGAAGTTCAGTATTACAGTAGGTTTTATGACCACCAAAGATCTTGAAGGACGATTGGGGTCAGAAGTGAAATTTGAAAGTTGACATTTTTTATCAGTAAATCGCAAATTCAAACAATAAAAATGACTAAAAACAAAACAATAACTACTGTATGATCAACAGAATGAAAATGATTGACTGAAATAATGTTCCACAGTGATTAATCGACCTTCCTGGAAATTGTCAAAATCGAGAATGACACCCCACGCACGTGTACGGAGCAACTGCGTGATGCATGTGCAAACTATGGAATGTGTTTTGCGGGGTTGATAAACAGACCTGACGTTCTTTACTAGGATGTCTGTGGTCAAAACGTATGTTTTAATATTTCAGGTTCCCCTACTTTTTTTGAAGAGTATATATATATATATATATAATAAAAAATAAATAAAATTAGGGTGATGGGGGTTAATGCCAGTGTACATTTTTAAAACAAACCAAAAATGTTCATAAACATAGGTACTGGACGCAGGAAGACCAGAAGGGCACTAGCCCCCAAACTCTGAAGATAATGCATTGTCCCTTCCTCTTCCCAATATGGAAGTTGCTCCCCTAAGTTTCTGTCAATTTCATGAAGCCTATGATGAAAATATTTCTTATAATGTATCAACATTTTTATATGCATACTCACATACAAATACAAAGATAAAGATAAAATGTATTGCATTTAAACATTCCACATGGGAACAGAGTATACAAAATAACATCAAAAAGTTGCAATATCAACAAACAATTAATGACTATAGTTTTATATACATATATACATATACATGTAGGCTTTCTACTAGGAATTGGGTTTTTTGGGGGTACAGGTTTTCTATTAGTTTTTAGGGTTTTTTCCTTTATGACTGTAGAAAAGCATCACCTCCTCTACAGATATTACCTGGTACATACTGATAAATGAATTGTGATTAAAAACTGCTTCATGTTTGCATGTCATTGTCACTGACAGTTTAACCTTTCTAAAACAAGTTAAAAGTTTGTTTGTTTTGTTTACTATACATAGTGATTTCCTTAGAAATTTGGCAAGGCATGGTTGACCAAACACTTTTGGGGCATTTTCGCCATTTTCAGGGCACTTTTTTTTCATTAAAAATACACAAAAATTAATTGAAATAAACATTAATGTAATTTATGTGCTTGCTTTAATAAATGAATGGCAAAAGATATAAAAGGCATATTTTATTAATTAATAATAACATTTTGGGTGTGTCACGGGGATCCTATAATACCCGTAGCTGAATAAAACACGATTATCCAAATATCTCTCCTAACTGTATATCTATTAGATCTCTCTGTATCGGGCAGTGTATACCCGAGTAGCTCGGCTCTAGGTATAATCAGAGATAAGATCTTATATAAATATGTGTTATTATAGCACGTTTAGTTCACTAGAAAACACAACAAAAACACAATACACTTGGGAATCTGTATTAGCCTTAAGCTGACAAATATATTTGCCGCAGTTAATGGTTTACAACAACAATAATAATAACAACCCAGAACTAATCACTTAATTAGTTAATCACTAGGTGTCTAGTTTACACAATATTCTAATCACTTCACCGTGATACAACACACACACACACGTGTGATAATTGAGAAACGCTTCCAGGGGAACTTAATTAATAAAGGAATTACAGCTCTATTCCTACTTGGTTAATTTTTAATTAACCCTTAACTACTCATTCAGTAACCTTGAAATACCAAATTAATACTGGTACCTATCACAATAATGAATGAATGAATGAATGAATGAATGTTTAACGACACCCCAGCACGAAAAATACATCGGCTATTGGGTGTCAAACTATGGTAATGCAAATAAATAAAGTGATGATCAACATCAATATAAAAATTCAAAAACAGTGTAAAGAACTGTGCAAAAACACAAATATCACAGAATTTTACGGATACTGAATATTACTCAAAACTTAAATTTTGTGCTGTATTGGCCATTCTCAAAGAGAATGTTACACCCCTGCACCACGGTGAGGTTACAGCACACGCAGGGGCCTATCACAATAAAGACAATAACATACAGTTTACCTAGGTCCTCTAGGATGACCGGCTAAGCTTTATATTTTTAGAACAGTGAAGCCTACAATTTACTTCGTCAGAATACCGGGAACACTGTCTAAATAATATTGGTATAATACAGTATTAAAATATTTAAAGTCAGATCAATCACATCAAGGTTATACAACAGAGCAGAAATAATATATTTACCAGTCCGGACGGACAACGTTCCCCTGGAACCTTCCTTTTGTTTCTCTCCGATATCTCTAAAATCCTATCTATTTATTCAAAAATCTGAGAGACAGCGAATATCGCCTGGGGGCACAACGCGGTACCTCACCTATCATGTGAATTTGCCCCAACTCCCAGAGACGGTATTTTTCCTTAGATGGCCAGACTTACTGTCGCCTAGTTCACCAAAAATCACGGTCGTAAAACCGCACTATCGTAGGTATTACGTAACTACTGGCCACATGGCCTCCACACCTGGTCTAAGTGTGTTTTAGGGGGGTACGGTCACGTGGAGGTATTACGTAACAAGGTGCCCACCTAGTCTAAGTGCATATTGGGAACAGCTCGACCACCGTCGCGCGGTGGTATTACATAACCACGCTGCACACAGCCCTCTAAAACCATTAACATCGCCACAGGCGAAAAAAAAATAAGAGCATGTTCCGTCACAGGGTGTTTTATAAAGGCAATTTTATAATTAATTAGGAAAAAGGCTTGTTTAATCTCAGGGCAGCATGGTGCTGATTAAGGCAAGATGGTGCTAGACTATTGAGGCATGGTGCTGCACCATGCTAAAACAAGCTAGGGAAAACACTAATACATGTACCACTAGGGCACATTGAGTAATTAATCACAGACTTTTGGAAGTCAAACACTGGCTCATTCTGGCACAGTTTTCAGAGAAAACACACTACTTTTTTTCATTATAGGTCAGGTCAGGTCATTCACATTCAGAGCAAGCTGTTGTAGTGCACACAGCTGTTGTACTGCACAGCAGACATGGGCACAGGTGTCAGCCTATGCTGGCTCCTCCATCCATTAGGTCAGGTCAGGTCAGGTCATAGGGTTTTATGTGCACATTCAGAGCAAGCCATTATGGCACACGCCATCCATGACAAGAAAAGGTTGGGGTGGGTGGGAGATAGGCTGTCCGCACTGGCTGGCAGGTGCAAGGGAGCACCAGCAGCTCAACCATGGTCAGTAGTGGGCGGGGGTAGTTTTGGTGCTATGCAATTTTGAATGTCCCATAGGATAAAGTCAAAAAGAAAGGTTGCGCAGTTTCTATGAAGGAAATTTGGCGCATGTTTTGAAAGGGGGATTTTACCAGTAGTAACAAGGGATCTTTTATATGCATTTTGTAACGGTCAGAACAGCACCTAAAATGTGTTTTTTATATAGCAAATCTAAAGGTAGGCCTATATGGATTTATACCCATTTTACCTTCAGGAAAAATCCCTGTTGTTAAGTTTGATCATGAGATTAATATTTATGGTGAAAACTTGCAAACTAAGAAATTATGGTTTAAAGAGTATTTGAGGAGAGACCACAATAGGAAACTATTCAGAGCAGAAGAATCATCTTTTACTCAACTAAGAAGCTAAACAGAGTGCACTCCCCTTTAAGCAACAATAATGTTGGGTGGTTTCTTTACTCTTTTAAGTATAGTATAATGTAGCTTTCAGAACTTACAATCAGCCACATACATGCATACACATATACACATGCCCAATATTTGTACTGTATATCATATTGTTGTGATAGTCTACTCAACAACACTTTACTACCTGTATGCAAATTTGTTCACTGATCTCAGTGGTAAAGCGCTCGCTTAATGCTCGGTCTGTCTGGGATCGATCCCCGTCAGTGGGCCCATTGGGCTATTTCTCGTTCCAGCCAGTGCACCACGATTGGTATATCAAAGGCTATGGTATGTATTACCTTGTCTGTGGGATGGTGCATATAAAAGATCCCTTGTTGCTAATCGAAAAGAGTAGCCCATGAAGTGGTGACAGCGGGTTTCTTCTCTCAATACCTATGTGGTCCTTAACCATATGTCTAACGCCATATAACCATAAATAAAATGTGTTGAGTGCATCGTTAAATAAAACATTTCTTTTTCTTTTAAGTATAGTACAAAGAATGTAGCTTTCAGAACTTACAATCAGCTAAATACATGTTTGTTCATTTATAATTCTACAAAACACATGTGTATTATTATTATTATTATGTGGGTTATCAACATATTACAGATGACACTTTAAAATAAATATTACAGGTTACAGTAGTAACTATGGAACACTTGATGTAATGGTTGATGGAATTGCTTCTGACAGCAGAGACAATTTATGTTTAAAATCAGTTCAAGTGATAATGAGCAGGGTAATGAATAGAATAACCAACTCTTAATGAAGAGTGACAAATCATTCTGTTTTGAATGATTGGTCCCAAATGAATTAATACTGTAAATTCAAACTAATAGCCTATCTCGGGTTTCTACCATTAATTCATTCAGAATGGATAATCTTAACTCCTCTTATATGGTTAGTTGTTTTCTAAATGATAATTAAAATATTTTTCTACACACCTGTTGGTGAAAACATAATTTGATAGCACAGTCCGCTAACACATGTATGTGTGATAAAAACTTACAGACATACAACTGGCTGCTCTTATATGATGACCAGGGGATTCAATTCATTAAAGTCTCACAACTTTGCGATCTCGCAGTGCAATGCTAAAAGACTTGCAAAGAGAATGCTTTGTTGTCTAGCAGAACCTAAGAGACATTTGTGAATTAGGCCCCAAGTCGCAACTGTCATACCATCCAATGAAAACAAGCACAATTGAAAGTGATTACTCTGCGACACATAAGTTAACCTGAAACTGATTTCTCTGTGACACATAAGTTAACTACAAGCACTAGGGATGTAAATACATTTTAGTTTGAAAAGACGTTTAAATTTATTTTAAACCACACTGCCTTGGTGCCCTTCATTTCCTAGATTTTTAAAGGCTATTATAGCCTACCCTTTTAACACCGAATTTTGAGGCCTGATAATAGTAAAAAATATGCATTACTGTTTAAAAACTAGGGTATGTCCCTTTAATAAATAATTGATGACCAGATAAAAAACTAACTTGTATGTGCAGTCCTTTAATTGTAATAATATTATTTCTATTTTACACATGTCTTTCATTTGTTTTCCAGCATGTTATTTGTATTTATAACTGATGAGCAGTTATTACTCTAAGTTTCAGTAAAGAATTGAAGTTCTGCTTTTAGTCTCTGTGTACTATATAGGGGCGAGGCGTAGCCCAGTAGTACAGTGCTCACTTGATGCACGGTCGGTTTGTGATCGATCCCTGTCAGTGGGCCCACTGCACTATTTCTCGCTCCAGCCTATGCACCACGACTGGTACATCAAAGGCCATGGTATGTGCTATCCTGTCTATGGGATGGTGCATATAAAAGATACCTTGCTACTAATCAAAAAGAGTAGTCCATGAAGTGGCAACACAGGGCACAATATTTCATGCGAACCGCCGTTCTGTTCGCGTGTCGGTTACTCAAAATTAAATTTACACGAACCATAAATCGGTTACATCATGACCTGTAGACGTTCAGAAATTAAAACTTGCAGACTTCATGATTACAGTAAGTGTATTCATGCAGACATACCACTAGTATTCCGACAAATGTTTTAGACCGATTTTTAAGATACTTGATGTGCAGCAAACCAGTAGCCAACGGTATATTGCAACGGTTGTAACTTGTGACCGAAGACTCAGTATAGAGTCGAGCCAAAAGTTTTAAAGAATTATCTGCTGCTATTCTATCTCTAAAGGAATATATGTACACATAATATTGGATTGCCTATAATTTTAGAAAGGTTGAAAACGGTTTTAACGTAAACAAAAATGCAAAAATGTCACAAAAGCTGAAAAATACTAACATCGCATAATGAGCTTTAAATAACAAACATTTGGAACATCACTGTAGTATAGAAGTACCAGCGATAAAGTAAAAGTAGCATCACCACCGCAAAATATCGGTGTCAAATTGTGGTCTTTCTTTTTATGTTATTATAAGATTTATGTTTATTAATCTAATGCACCAATGAATAGCCTGTTTTATAGTTCAGAGGAACGTACGAAAACAAAAGAAACATCTACAAGTCACTTCTTTCGATTTGCAAGCATTAAAGAAACTGTTCTATAAAACGTTTTCTTTTGTATTTTGTTTCAACTCTGAGCTAAAAATTATGTATTTAAATATAATTTCAACGTAACTTTGAGGTAACCGATCAGGTAATCCACAGGTTACGCAAATATAATTCACATAACCGAACAATTGGTTACCTAGGAAAAAACCCACGTGAACCGACTTCCGGTTACCTCAGATTTAGAAATATTGTCCCCTGCAACAGCGGGTTTCCTCTCTCAACTACTGTGTGGTCCTTAACCATATGTCTGACGCCATATAACCGTAAATAAAATGTGTTGAGTGCGTCATTAAATAAAACATTTCCTTCCTTCCCTACTATATAGTAACAATTCAGGCCTTCAGAGTACGATACAATTCTCATGATACAACTATTCTGGTGAATAAGTACATCAAAAAGCACAAAACATTTGACTGTTAATATGGAATAATATATCATGGATTGCTAGATGCTGGGCGAGACATAGCTTGATGCGTGGTCGGTCTAAGATCGATTCTCACCCATTGGGCTATTTCTCGTTCCAGCCAGTGCACCACGACTGGTATATCAAAAGCCATGTTATGTGTGGGATGGTGCATATAAAAGATCCCTTGCTACTAATGGAAAAATGTAGCGGGTTTCCTCTCTATGACTGTGTCAAAATGACCATATGTTTGACATCCAATAGCCCATGATTAATAAATCAATGTGCTCTAGTGGTCTTGTTAAACAAAACAACCCTTTTTTTTCTAAATGCTAGTTTGAGTTGGAAAGTCTGTAAGTTGAGGAACTGTTCTAGCCGAATTTGTATCTGAACTACCAGGTGATAAGACATAGATAGTTCGACAAATTCAGATGTTATCACTTGGCTCACAAACAGCAATTTTGTACCAAAATTTGTATGCATCATTCACTGGAATCAAGATTGTTAGTGAGCACCATCAACTGACACATCAAATTCTAATCAAACTGCAACAGCAGTTTAGTACCATTAATAACAAAGTAAATACCTGATAAAAAATAATAAGAAGAAGAATTAAAACCCAAACATAGCATATAAATTTTGCAACAGCATATTGTGGCGAAAATGTTGATTACCATTTGAAAGCACTGCATATTCAAATGTATATTTTCCTTCTTTGACTCATGTTACATATGTAAGTGATCATATTTTCTGGGTATAAAATATTCTGGATGCAATATATACAGAGAATAACTTGTTACTGTCGTAAGATATTGACTTTATCGTGTTAAGGTTAGAATGACGAATACCACAAGAAGTTATCACACAGAAGAAAGGAAATGGTTTATTTAATGACGCACTCAACACATTTTATTTACAGTTATATGGCATCAGACATATGGTTAAGGACCACACAGATATTGAGGGAGGAAACCCGTTGTCACCACTTCATGTGCTGTTCTTTTCGATTAGCAGCAAGGGATATTTTATATGCACCATCTCACAGACAGGATAGCACATACCACATCCTTTGATATACCAGTCGTGGTGCACTGGCTGGAACGAGAAATAGCCCAATGGGCCCACCGACGGGGATCGATCTCACACTGACCGCGCATCGAGTGAGCACTGTACCACTGGGCTACGTCCTGCCCCACACACACAAGGAACGAAATGGTTTATTTAACGACGCACTCAACACATTTTATTTACGGTTATATGGCGTCGTACATATGGAAACCCGCTGTCGCCATTTCATGAGCTACTCTTTTCGATTAGTAGCAAGGGATCTTTTATATGCACCATCCGATGGACAGGGTAGCACATACCACAGCCTTTGATGTACCAGTCGTGGTGCACTGACTGGAGTGAGAAATAGACCAATGGGTCCACTAACGGGGATTGATCCCAAACTGACCGTGCATCAAGCGAGCACTTTACCACTGGGCTACGCCCCATCCTGCCCCATTAAGGTTAGAATGGACTGCAGAAGTGATCACACAGAAGGAGCAGTTCTAAAGCAATGTTTTGTTTAGTACATGTATATATATACATCAGTTTTTTTTAAATTTAAATTTCATTTAAACCAAGTATACACAGAGGAAAATAGCAGAAGACTCACCAGACACACCGGGAATAAAATAACAAGCACTCTGAGAGTACTGCTAAAGCAAAGTTAAAGTGTTTTGTTTAGCAACACCACTAGAGCACATTGATTTATTAATCATCTGCTACTGGATGTCAAACATTTTGTAATTTTGACATATAGAGTTAGAGGGGAACCCGCTACAAGGGATTTTTTTATATAAACCATCCCAAAGACATGATAGCACATATCACGGCCTTTGATATACCAGTTGTGGTACATTGTTTGGAGCAAAAAATAGCTCAATGGGCCCACTGATGGCAGAGTATGACAAATATTTTAAAAAGCCACTAACCACAGGGCTAGTGGGTTTGTGAAAACCACTAGCCCACCAAAATAAAGCACTAGCCCAAATTCCTGATCAATTATAACTGAATTTTGATAAAAAATTTACGAGTATAAGAGTAAAATAAAACAAACACTTAAATCATGTTGTAACTTTCAGTTTTGTCGTGCCGTACGTTGGTCTTTTGTCAAGTGTGATCCATCGTCATTGTCCCGTTTTCGCTTTTGCCCTCCCCCCGGGAAAAAATAATTGAGCAAACTCATGGTTGGTATCTAAACCCACTATCAAATTAATTAAATTTAAATGAAGGTACGACAATGTGACACACGGTAATAGATTGTTCAGTGTATTTGGTAGTGGGTTATACATTTAGGACCTACTATTTATGTTGCCAGGAACGGTGATGCCAATTGCTCAAATACAGGGAATTACCCCGTGTCAGACAGATATCAAAAGAATAGAACGACACATTATCCAAACCGCAACAGGTAATACTAATACTAGTAATAAGCCAAGCCGAGTCATTGCATGTGCGGTTACCATTACAGTAAATTGTTTTCCTGATTGCCGATAACCACATGTAAGCGAAGTGTTAAATTAGAAAACAATAGGTAAATAAAACAAACACTGAAATTCAAAGCATGACTGGGGTTTACTTGATTGAGATTAACCTGTCGTCGCGATTGGTGATTTCCAAGTTCTTAGCCTAAAACATATGTGCGAGATTAACTACCACGTGACGTGTCCAACCAATCAAAACATGCATGTCATTAGACTTATTTCCTGTGCCAGAAACTTGAAAGGGGAAAAGTAAACAATGCATGCTGTAACTGTGACGATGTAGAGATAACATGTTACTGCAGTTTGCAGACGTAGTTCAAGTGGATTATTATTATATACTGATTGCTTTTTTGATATTATTCGATGACAAACGTCACAACCAAATTTATTAAACGCAATTTCAGCCGAGAAAAAAAATAATAACCCACGATCGAGCGATAAGGAGGGGGGGTGGGGACCACTAGCCCTGCGGGCTAGTGATTTTGCGTTTCTCACTAGCCCGAACTTAAAAACCACTAGCCACGGGCGTCGGGTTAGCGGGTTTATCGAACTCTGCTGATGGGGATCGATCCTAGACCAACCATGCATCAAGCAGGCACTGCATGTACCACCGGGCTACATCTCACCCTTGTTAAAGAAATACATGTCCCATACCAGGTCCAGAACTTTTTTGTTCAAGAGTCATAACTCTATTAAAAATGGGTTAAGTCACCATGAAAGTCAAACTTGATATGTATCTGTTCAGTGAAAGAAATAAGCAGAAATGTTCACTAGTCACTGGACAAGTACATCAAGAAATGTATTTGTCCATCAATATTTTCACTTGTCTAAATAAATGGTTTGTTTCATTCAAGTATAAAGATGTTTTTGACTACTCAAAATGAAACTCAATTGAGCTCAAATATGAATGTCCAGGCACATTTTCACATTTCAGGACAAATAGACAAGTGCTTATTTTGAACGCTGCTACACACAAAATGTCATCTCAATTTCTTGAGGTATAGGAAAAACAAAAATCTGAAAAATTAAATTTTGTTATCTCCTAAGTTCAAGAGCCATACCTCTGTGATAAAAATGGGTAAATCACCAGGAAAGTAAAACTTGATCTGTATTTAAATAACCCTGTGTTATTTGTTGTTTTTATTACTAAATAGTATAACTGATCCTGAACTCTATTAAAGTGCCCCTATCCTATTTAAGGTTCATGGCACGTCTACCCAGGTAACTGGCCTCTGTAGTGTCGTGGTTAAGTCATCGGACATAAGGCTGGTAGGTACAGGGTTCCTAGCCCGGTACCGGCTCCCACCCAGAAAAAGTTTTAACGACTGAAGGGGTAGGTGTAAGACCACTACACCCTCTTCTTTCTCACTAACCACTAACCCACTGTCCTGGACAGACAATCCAGTCAGCTGAGATTTGTGCCCAGAACAGCGTGCTTAAACTTTAATTGGATATAAGCAAGAAAATTTGTTCAAATGAAACGAAATGATCTGTAACAGTACAGGATAACACTGTACACAAAAATTTCAGCTAAATATCTTGAGGCACTGCAGGAAAACAAAATCCGGAAAACTATATGTGGGACAGACACACATACAGACAGATAGACGGACAGAGACAAAACCTATATAGGCATCTCTGGTTGGACTGGCAGAAGACTAACAATGAAAGCACCCAGTGACCCGAGTTTAAAAAAACCCAACAACATCAAGGGCCTTCTGGAAGAGAACCGATCATTTGGAGGCGGCAAAATACCCAACAAATGATTATTTTTATTGAAACCATGTGTACATAGATGGAGAAAACATGCAGCAGCTTCATTAGACGAGACTAAAATAAATAAAATTTACATTGTATCCCACCTTCCCCATACTATCAATTATGGTACACCTCAAAATACATTTACAAAGTCTGTTCAAACTAGAGGGAACATTCTGAGCCACCACTCCCCACCCCCCACCCTCCTCGTGAGATACAAAACATTTACTTTTTTATCCTACTATATATACTAGTACATGCAATTTATTCTTTTATCCTACTATATATACACAAGTACGTGCAATTTACTCTTTTATCCTACTATATATACACAAGTACATGCAATTTACTCTTTTATCCTACTATATATATATACAAGTACATGCAATTTACTCTTTTATCCCACTATATATATATATATATACAAGTACATGCAATTTACTCTTTTATCCTACTATATATATATATACAAGTACATGCAATTTACTCTTTTATCCGACTATATATACACAAGTACATGCAATTTACTCTTTTATCCCACTATATATATATATATATACAAGTACATGCAACTTACTCTTTTATTCGACTATATATATATATACACAAGTACATGCAATTTACTTTTTTATCCTACTATATATACTAGTACATGCAATTTACTCTTTTATCCCACTATATATATATATATACAAGTACATGCTATTTACTCTTTTATCCTACTATATATATATACAAGTACATGCAATTTACTCTTTTATCCGACTATATATACACAAGTACATGCAATTTACTCTTTTATCCCACTATATATATATATATACAAGTACATGCAACTTACTCTTTTATTCGACTATATATATATACACAAGTACATGCAATTTACTTTTTTATCCTACTATATATACTAGTACATGCAATTTACTCTTTTATCCTACTATATATATATATATATATATATATATATACAAGTACATGCAATTTACTCTTTTATCCTACTATATATACAAGTACATGCAATTTACTCTTTTATCCTACTATATATACACAAGTACATGCAATTTACTCTTTTATCCTACTATATATACACAAGTACATGCAATTTACTCTTTTATCCTACTATATATATATACAAGTACATGCAGTTTACTCTTTTATCCTACTATATATATATATACATACAAGTACATGCAATTTAGTCTTTTATCCTACTATATATACAAGTACATGCAATTTACTCTTTTATCCTACTATATACACAAGTACATGCAATTTACTCTTTTATCCTACTATATATACACAAGTACATGCAATTTACTCTTTTATCCTACTATATACACAAGTACATGCAATTTACTCTTTTATCCTACTATATATATATATACAAGTACATGCAATTTACTCTTTTATCCTACTGTATATACAAGTACATGCAATTTATTCTTTTATCCTACTATATATACACAAGTACATGCAATTTACTCTTTTATCCTACTATATATACACAAGTACATGCAATTTACTCTTTTATCCTACTATATATATATATATAATATTCTTTTATCATATATATATATATATATATATATATATAAGTACATGCAATTTACTCTTTTATCCTACTATATATACAAGTACATGCAATTTACTCTTTTATCTTACTATATATACACAAGTACATGCAATTTACTCTTTTATCCTACTATATATATATACAAGTACATGCAATTTACTCTTATATCCTACTATATATATATATACATACAAGTACATGCAATTTAGTCTTTTATCCTACTATATATACAAGTACATGCAATTTACTGTTTTATCCTACTATATACACAAGTACATGCAATTTACTCTTTTATCCTACTATATACACAAGTACATGCAATTTTATCCTACTATATACACAAGTACATGCAATTTACTCTTTTATCCTACTATATATACTACTCAAAAGAATTTAAGGGTCAAAAATTTATAACCAAATAGGTTTCAGAGTGTATTAGATTGATGATGTAAACTACACCAAAAATTTAATTTATTGTTCCATATTTACAAAAACCCACAAATAAACGTCACTGTATACAAGAAAGTCACATGACATGCTGTCAAAGTTGAAGGTTGTCAAACATGGATTTTACACATTAGAACATTTGTTTAATAGTGTGTGAATCCACCCCTGGCGCAAATACACTCGACACATCGTTGCCTCATGCTGTTGATCAGACGTCTGAAGAACTCTTGGGGAATGGCCTGCCACTCTGCCATAAGAAGCTGACCCAGATCATGAAGGTTGGTCGGAGGGGCATGGTTATCCCGAACTCTCCTGCCTAATTCGTCCCAGGCGTGCTCTATTGGGGCCAAGTCAGGCGAATATGCTGGCCAATCCATCCTGGCGATACCTTGTCTGAGAAAGTCCGTTACCACCCTGGCGCGGTGGGGTCTGGCATTGTCATCCTGCAGAACTGCCCCGCCGCCAATCTGCTGAAGGCCTGGGAGAACCAACGGCCGGATAATCTCATTCAGATAGCGGATTCCATTCAGATTGCCATCCACCACATAGAGGGGGTTCCTGTGGTGGATAGAGATGCCGCCCCACACCATGACGCTGCCACCACCGAACCGATGACGTTGTCTAACGTTAACGTCAGCGAAGCGCTCCCCAGGACGTCTGTAGACAAGAACCCGATCGTCGTTGAACTGGAGAGTAAACCTGGACTCATCAGTGAACATCACTCAACCCCACTGAACACGTTGCCACCGCAGATGAAGCGTGCACAAGTGAGGTCTGGCCGTTCTGTGACGTGGTAGGAGTGGTGGTCGAACAGCCTGGCGATGGCAGCGTAGATTATTGGCTCTCAGACGATTGCGTATGGTTTGATCAGACACTCGAGTTCCAGTCGCAGTCCGCAGATTGTCACGTAATCGGCGTGCTGTGGTTGTGCGTTGACGTAGAGCCATATTGGTGATGTAGCGGTCCTCTCTATTTGTAGTGCTTCGGGGTCTTCCCGAACGTGGACGATTTCGAACAGAATTCGTTGCTTGGTACCGTTGCCACAGTCGGCCAACGACACTCTGACTGACACCAAGTCTCAGAGCAACATTTCTTTGCGTATTGTCATCCTGAAGCCAAGCAATAGCCCTTCCTCGATCTTCGATAGTCAGTTGAAGTCGTACCATTGTCGAATTTGGAGTGTGCACCGTACACGAACACAAGCTCCAATTATACGGAAATTCAGCATTGGGAACATGGAATACACGTGCAAAGCGTGCAAATGAAGCGCTTTGTGAAAAAGCAAGTTATGGGCACTTAGCAGACCTTTCACTTTCGCCCTAATTTATGTGCAAATGTAAGCATGTTTTCGCCATTAGAACTAGCTGACAGTGTCAATGACAGTGGATTTTAATTCATTTATGGGTTGCTTAGACCCACTTTCGTCAAAATGGAACAATACCATGCGTGACATTATGGTCTAGCTAATATAATTGACATTCAGAAAATAATGTCGAAAATATCGTCCTGACCCTTAAATTCTTTTGAGTAGTATATATATACAAGTACATGCAATTTACTCTTTTACCCTACTATATATATACAAGTACATGCAATTTACTCTTTTACCCTACTATATATATATACAAGTACATCAAGTTCAAAAACATGATCATGCCCTCCTCCCCCTTTTGGTATCCCCCCTCCATATAACTTATCATTGTTGCTGGCATGAAATGTGCATTTTTTAGCAGGGAGTTGTAATGAAGGCATCAACAGTGAACTGGATAAAAGCAAGACGAAGTGCATTCTTGTGCAAAACAGCAGCTATGTACATGTGTATCAAGGTCACTTAGTTTACAGGCTGTCTGCTGCTCGTGAACCAGTGACCTAGATCGCGGCAGTGCACACTGTGACACTGTACAAGAATCCTGTGTGAGCTGCTGGCCAGTGCCGATCAATGAATGAAAAATATCAATTCTTCCAGCAGCACTACTTCCTCAATTGAAATGTAGTTCTTATGTCAATTTTTTTAATTTATTTTTTTACTATTATTTAAAAAAAAAAAATATGCTGACAATCATTTTTACTTTTGTTAGTTCAGTATTTGCGTTGTATGAATATGTTTGTAATCAGCGAATGTGCACACAACTAGAGTATATATTTACTTAATATATATATATACCATATTTACATAATAATAACCTGGAACTGAACGCCCCTGCGTGTGCTGTAACCTCACCGTGGTGCAGGGGTGTAACATTCTCTTTGAGAATGGCCAATACAGCACAAATTGAAGTTTAGAGTAAAAGTCAGTATCTTATCTGTGATATTTGTATTGGTATTTTTGCACAGTTCTTTACACTGTTTTTATTTATATCTTGAATTTTTATATTGATGTTGATCATCACCTTGTTTGTTTCCATTACCATAGTTTGACACCCAATAGCCAATGCACTTTTTGTGCTGGGGTGTCGTTAAACATTAATTCATTCATTCATTCATTGGAACTGAACGTCAGTTTAATGACACCCTAACATACTGATCACAGTTTATTTACCTGCTGTGTCTAGCATATGGTAATTTTAATATATGCTCTAGAGAAGGGGGGGGGGGGGGGGGGGGGGGTGAAACCTACCACTATTACCATGGCTATTTTAAAAGTAGAAACATGCAGTGATTTATATGCATTTTCCTTATCAGACAGGATAGAGTACAGACTACAGCATTTAATTATTAAATTTTAATATACCTGTCATGGAACTCTGACTGGAATGATAAAATGCTAAAGTGATTTGTTCAATAATATCATATCTGTAAATGATCCCTTGCTTATTGTTGGAAGATTACAATAGTCTGTCTGACAGCAGCAGTCTCCATCTGTCTAGCTCTTCTTCCCTCTCTATCTACCTTTCCTCTCCCTCTTTCTCCTTCTATCTCCCACTCCATCCTCTCTCTCTCTCTCTCTCTCTCTCTCTCTCTCTCTCCGTCTCTCATTCTCTTTCTGTATCATTCTATTTTCTGTCTCTCATTCTATTTTTCCCTCTCATTCTTGCAATTTTTCACTCTTGCTCTCTATCTCTGTACCCATTTCTCTTTCTCTCCCCTTTCACATTCTCTTGTTGATCTCTATCTACATATTATATTTCTCTCTTATTCTGTTTGTCTCATTCTCTGCAACTTTAACTTCATCTCTATCTCTCTCTCTCTCTCTCTCTCTCTCTCTCTCTCTCTCTCTCTCTCTCTCTCTCCCCCTTTGACATTCTCTTGTTGATCGCTCTGTACATATTCTATTTCTCTCATTCTCTGCAACTTTAACTTCATTTCTCTCTCTCTCTCTCTCTCTCTCTCTCTCTCTCTCTCTCTCTCTCTCTCTCTGTTGCTCTCTCCCTCTCTCTGTCTCTCTCTTTCCTTTCACATTCTCTTGTTGATCTCTCTGTACATATCATTCGATTTCTCTCTTCTGTTTCTCTCATTCTCTGTTTCTCTCATTCTCTCTCTCTCTCTCTCTTTCTCTCTCTCTCTCTCTCTGCTCTCTCTCTATTTGCTGCCAAATAAAAACTTACTGCCATTGGTTAAAGGATAATTTTTTATTTTTTTTACCTGTTGCAAAAGTTACTGGTCTAAAATTTCTGTAGACAGGTTTAAAATTACCATAGATAACAAATTCTTCAGGCCCTGCATATCTAGTGATAAATGAAATGTTTCCTTCATGGAGCGGGATTTAGCTCAGTCGGTTGAGTACTCGCTTGAGGTGCTTGCGTCACAGGATCAAACCACCTTGATGGATCCATTCAACTGATTGGGGTTTTTTTCTCATTCTAACCAGTGCACCACAACTGGTCAACAGCTATTGTATGAATGAATAAATGAATGAATGTTTAATGACACCCCAGCACGAAAAAATACATCTGCTATTGGGTGTCAAACTATGGTAAAAGCAAAACATTAAATGTTGAATCACATCAATATAAAAATTCAAAATTTAAATAAAAACAGTGTAAAGGACTGTGCAAAAATACAAATATTACAGTAAGATAAAATTAAAATTTACAATAAAAGTCAGTATTGTAAATTTTAATTGTATCTCTGTGATATTTGTATTTTTATGGCTGTTGTATGCGTTTTCCTGTCTGTGGGAAATGCATATAAAAGATCCCTTGCTGCTTTAGGAGAAATCTAGCCAGTTTCCTCTGATGACTGCGAGTCAGAATTACCAAATGTTTGACATCCAATAGCCGATGATTAAATAGTCTAGTGGTGTCGTTGAACAAAACAAACTCTTTTTTTTTCCTTCACAGCCAAATATTTTTTAATTCACTTAAATCAAGTGAAAAAGAAAGAAACAAATGTTTTATGTAACAAGGCTCTTAACACATTTTAACTATGGTTATATGGTGTCAGATTAAGGACCATAGATATGATCAGAGAGGAAACCTGCTGCCAGCACACCATGGACTGCTCGTTTTGATTAACAGCAAGGGACCTTTTACATATATCATATCACAGGATAGTACATAACAAGGGATTTGTTACGCCAGTTATGAAGCAGTGGCTGGAAGGAGAAATAGCCCTATGGGCCCATCGACTGGGATTGATCTAAGACCAACCGTGCATCAGGCGAGCACTTTACCACTGGGCTACATTTTGTCTCAAACGTAAGACATGATACAAGTTAAATAACTTACTTTTTTTAAACTGGCACCTAGCTGCAGGGTTGCACAACTGTTCATCCATGCAGCAATATTTTCATAGGGTGAAAGTGGTAAAAATACATTTTTCAGGAAGGTCAAAATAGCAGGCCTAGTTTAAACATTCCCTGTATGCTTTGCCAAAAATGAGTGTCATGCAACAGTGAAATAATCTTTTATCATCATTCATTTATGAGTCAGGGGTAAAACCTTTGGGAGCGTCAACCTCACTTTAGAATACAAATTAGGGCACCAAGGCAAGTTGGAGGAGCACCAAGATGAACTTTTCCTTCAAAAGAGGGGCATGATGGCAACTTACAGGTTTTAGCAGACAGTGGCAAACCAATTAGCAGAGCTAGCTCTGGGTGAGCAAAACAATTTGTTAAATTGTTTATTAAACTTCAAAAATTGCAGAAACTGTCAGTTATTTTCTTTAAAATGTCAATTATTACATGAAATTATTTCACCAAACTAAAATAAAATTTGCCAACTGCTTTCAGAATTCAGAACTGGAGAATTTGGCAAGTGCCAGAGCTAGCCCTGAATTAGGGCATCGTGGTATATTTCGTGCTGTCAATGTCCAATTTTCAGAGCACAACGGCAAGTAAAGATGGCAATCACAACAGTTGCCGTAGGTGCTGTGGTAAAATTTGACCCCTGATTAGTAACATCTATGATCAAATGTAGATGCAATGAAGGAAAAAGCAAGACAGATTCACCAGTGAAAGAAATAAGCATAATGTTTCACTAGTCCACTGGATATGTACATCAAGAAATCTACATGTCCACAAATATTTTCATGTATCCAAATAATTTGTCTACTGTATCACCAAAGGTGGGATTTAGCTCAGTCGGTTGACCTGTCACCTAAGGTGTTGCATCACAGGATCAAGCCATCTCGGTGCATCCATTCAAATGATTGGGTTTTTTCCCCATTCCACCCACTGCACCACAACTAGTCAAAGGCTGTTGTATGTGCTTTCCTGTCTGTGGGAAAGTACATATAAAAGATCCCTTGCTGCTAATGGAAAAAATGTACTAATAGACAAGTGCTTATTTCAAATGCTTGTTTATTAATGTCCATACTCTCAAACATATCTCAAAAAAAATTAAGTAAACCAACCTAATTCGTTAAACATACTATATCTAGCCCTAAATTATTTGCTGGAGAAATCGTAATACAGTATTCACGTTGGTTTTCGTAAGTCATTGCAACAACTTTTTTCAATCAAACTTACAAAAACCTGTATTGTACGTATAGTAATACAACTGCCCCATATTGATACATAGTATTGTGGATATCATATCCTAATATTAATATTAGAACAGTGACAAGTTAATGTTTTATTTTACTTTTTCAAAAATGCTGGTTCAGTTCTGAAATAATAAAACTATTAGTATTACAGGCATTGACACAAGGTTACTACAAAATAGTTAAGTTATGGAAATCGGTCGGAATTTCATCACTGATGATTGGTTATAATAGGTTTACACCAACCAATCAACTTTTGATTAGGCCAACAAAAAAAAATAGGTGTGTTTCCGGTTGCATCCCCCAAAAAATTAGGGTAGGTAGGTAGGGTTTTTTTTTTTAAATTGAATACTATCATAATAATAATAATAATAATAATTATTATTATTATTACTATTATTATTTATCATCATTATCGTTATTGTCGTTGTCGTTGTCGTAGTAGTAGTATTGGTATGCACTGTTTGTGTATTTCCTTAAATTAATGGGACATTTGTATTAATTTTGTTGTTCTTAATTTAAATACTTTATGCAAACATTTGAGATGCATTAATAATAAGACCTGTTGATTTAAGTGAAGACGAGAATTAAGCTGAATTGATACGATTATATTTAATCGAAATAACCTGTACCAAGGCTATGTTCGTACATTCGGTTACTTCCGTGACCGACCAAGCTGTTCAGTGGTAGTTAATCAGGGGAAGGAACTCTATTACAAAAGCTTTTCCATAATTTCTCGATGTTTTTCGGAAGGGAATTACATGTGCAAAATGTATCGTATAATAGTACGTAAACAATGTGCAAGGAAGGAAATACTCTTGTTTGGTGATGTTGTCCTCTTTTATTTTTACTTCTTTTTATTTTTTTATTTTTTTTCAGTTTTTTTTTTCAGTTTAAGAGAAAAAAAAATTAGGGTCGCGGGGGGTAAAACTAGGGACGGTCGGTCAACCGGAAACACACCTATTTTTTTTTTTGGCCTTACACAATCGGTTAGAATTATATGAACATAACAAGAATTTGATTTATAACACCTATTGTCATGTTCAACAGGGCCTAAACCCTACAAATGGCTAATTTTACCTTTAATACACTATTTAATATCTTTTATTTTTACATACACATAAAAACAAACTCCAATCCCAACATATTATTTACATCAGTTCCAGTATATACACTGGAGGAACAGTTAACATTTCCATACAATGGATTATACATTTTTATAATCGATCATCACATCAGTTTAGCAAAACCGATTTTTTTGATTTTTTATAATTGATGTTGTTGGAATATCGCTACTTGAAAATAAAGACCTGGCAACCAAGATGTATACAGAGCTCGAACTTAAGAATTTGTCTCCCACGGAAATTTTTAAAAGAATTGCCCTGGGTGAAACGGCCCACAGACGGTAATTTTTAGCCTGCCTATGGCAATATGTTTTTAACCTTCTGAGTACTGCAGGCGAGATATCTCGCCCGACGTCACGTCAGTCGACATACTGTACACTGTATACAGTGCATTCCCCAATTTATATTTCCCACCGTTTTGCACACGACATTCACCAGAAACGGAAATATAATAAAAGAAAAAAAGGTTTTTTTTCAAAATGGTGGCTTTTGTTTTGATTTTTTCAATTGAAAATACCTTGAAATTTTGAGTTCAAAAAGTGGTTTTTGGCAAGTATTTTCGTTTTGACAACAACGGCGGCACGTCGCGGTCATTTTCAGGGATCGATAGCTGATTCTGACAGCTAATTTGATAATAAATTTGATTGTTTTACCAACAACGAAAATTACCAAATATTGCAATATGAATCGTAGTTCGGGTTTAAAAAAAAATTCTGGTCAGAAAACCACTGTTATCGGGAATAATGGACATAAATACTGGATAGCTGGCCACAAATGCCCGTAAGTAAATGCAACTTTTTCGATTTTTTGCCTAATTTTAATCACCATTAGCTGATCTAAAAATAATAAAAATTACAAAAAAAAACACGAAAATAATACTTACTGATTCATATATGAACTTTATTTCATGTATTTGTAAAACATTTAAGTGAATATATGTGAGTAAAAATTATAAACTTGTACCCACTCAATGTGGGTTTTGTTAAAAATTAATCCAGTAGTCTAAAGGTTAAACTGACATTTGCAGCAAATAAACATGACTGAAAGGTTATTTTATTGTACATAAGACATTTCAAACATGCATTTTGCCATTGTTGAGGCATTTTACCAACAGTACAAAAGTAACGTCGGTGATGCTCTCTACCTATGGTAATTTATATCTCAACAAGAGCAATTGGTGTCGGTGCCGTCATTAAAGTCGAGCCGTGTGTATAGGTTATAAACACAAATTTATCAAATTTACAAGTCCATTATTTTTATTATCGAATCTCACATTTTTGTGGCACTATAACTCATGTTAAAGTTACTGCATAAACTTATGAATGATATGCTAGGTTATTTGCACACTTTTGATGTTTTGATTGACAGCTATGTCTCGAGTGTTACACATACACTGAGTTACTTTCAGTATACCCTGCCCTAAATGCATGACCTATCTAAATTTCATGCTCAGGGCCTAATTCTTCATTTTTAGGTATACATTTTCCTACCAATTAATTGAAAATATGATGTCCACATGCTGGCCCATTATCTCTAGTTGAGGGGTTACAGCCTCTAGTGGGGGGGGGGGGGGGGCAGATGCCATATATTTACCTTTATTTATAGGACCAAAAAACCCCTACATTTACGCCCTCCTATGCTACTGATATGTTCTTGTTAGCAACTATATTTTTTATAGTTTTACTTAATAGCAGGAATATTTTTTAATGTACATTTTTTTTTTTTTTATTAGATTTACTTAGTATGGTACATAAGTATTGACATGATACTGATACATTTATTCAGTCTGTGGGCAAAATGTATGGTAAATTAATGGGGGGAAAGTTGACAAATCATCTGCAACCCCATACAACCCCACTTCTGCTCCAGACCCAGTCATTGATGATGCTAGACCCCTTGGGTGCGATGGGTGCATACACATATCCCCCCCACCTCAAATTACCGAAGGTCCACATTTTTTGTATAAATTTAGATAACGTTAGGTAAACTAGAGGTTTTTTCCTGGGTTTTTTTTACCATTGTTGATCCCATCAAAAGGAATTTGCATCCCCCCTCCCCCCCCCACCACATTAAAAATCCTCTGTATGGGCCTGGTATTATTATAAATGATATCACCACCCTTTTAATATTTGTTCGCAAGTTATCATAAGCACCTGAGAGGTTAACAAAATAAAAAAAATAAAAAATCTGAAATATCCCCAAAAGTAAATTTTCCAATAAATTATTAAAACATTTTCATAATAAAAAATATGCAAAACAATTAAAAATGACAAAAAAAAGGTATAATATCCGCCCGGTCCCCTCCATTATTATTTTTAGTTAGGGTTGAGGGTTAGGGTTAGGGTTAGGGTTAAGGTTAGGGTTAGGGTTAGGGTTAGGGTTAGGGTTAGGGTTGGGGTTAGGGTTGGGGTTATGGCTGGGGTTAGGGCTAGGGTTGGGGTTAGGGTTGGAGTTAAGGTTAGGGTTAGGGTTAGGGGAAGGGGGGACCGGGCGGATATTTTTCCAAAAAAAAACCCAGTTAAAATATTAAACAAAAATATATTTTAAAAATATATAAACATTTTGAAATAAATAGACCAAATCATATTCTATTAACTTTTAATGTTGTCTTCTGGGTTTTTTCTTATTCATGGAAATTTATTGCTATAATATAAACCATTGTCGTGTTCTTTTCTCCGGTGTCCAGAAACAAAATCGTTCGGGGAGGTTCAAGTACTTGAAAGTTCAAGGATACAAAACTAGTTCCCTTCCTGCAAGCAGAAGCTTTGTCAGCAAAACCCTGCAAATCATAAAATCGCCCTTTACAAATGAAAACACTCACGCCCGGTTAATTATTCTGACCCGATATGACCCGTGTCCAGCGGGTTCAAATAAAAACACTGTAAACGCCAGCGAACAGCATGAGAGAACACGGGTCGGTATGACAAATCAACGAACCGTAAATAAATAGCTTTTTCTGTGAACGAAAAAAGAAAAAAAAAAAGAAGAAAAAAGGTTTGTAACAAAATTTAGTCTTACCTTGTTAGATAAGATTTTTGGGGGATTTTGTTGTTAGGTAGTCATATCTGAATGAGAACTAAAATCCTTAGCGGCATGAGATAGCAGTGTCGGTTGTGTCTGCTAGTTGTTCAGATCAGTACATTATTCTCGATGTTTCGGGTCAGCATGACGCAGTGTGTCAGCTCGACCCCGTTATCTATCAAAGTTAGGTCATTCACCATACTCGCTTGACCTACATCCTGACGAATACACAAACTTCGTTCGAGTACAAAATAGTGCAAATATAAACCGTGTTTGATATTCCACACAGCACACAAGACATTCGTTGATCGTCTGTGTCTTTTTTATAACGTGCTAACTGTGCAAAGCAAAGCTTTATTCCACGTCCAAATATATTTAACGCACTGCGCAGCTGCTTTTTCCTTTTCTTTTTTTTCTCTCTATTCTAACAGAACTATTTAGGTCAGTGCGGTGTCGTTCGGGTCAATAAGACACAGTAGGTCACGAGTTGAGGTTGCGGTCATATGGCGCTTTTCATATTCAAGGATTATGATTTTTTATTGGTTTTATTTTTTATTTTAAAATTTAATAGTTTTTGTGACCTAACTTTTATTGGCATTTTTATCACAAGCCTAGCCAGAGGGGACCCGTAGAGACCGTGCCCCCCTCAATCACCTCTCCCCGCTCCACCTTTTATGATTTCCTGTCGCCCCATAACAAACGATGTGGCTGACCCCCTCCCAATGTAGGTTGGACTCAAATATAAAATGCTAGCTACATTTTAATTTTCTCTCTCTTTTTTGTGTGTGGGTTTTTTGTTTTTGTTTTCGGGAAGCGCTCGCTTGATGCGCGGTCGGTTTGGCAGGGTCGTAGCTAGGACTTTTTTTTTTGGGGGGGGGGGGGCAACTGAGTATTTAATAGTCTAAAACTCCTTAAACGGTTACAAGAGAATTTTCTTTTAAGTTTCTATGTTTTCCGGATTTTTTCTGTGGCAGTGGCATAGCGGTGGTTGCCAGTGCCAGGAGCAAGGCAAGTATTGCGCCCCCTAACTAGTGGACCGTTAGCACTCCCCCGAGTCCCTTCCACCAGTCCAGAATTTTGCGCCCGGTGGCCCTGCCCACGCTACGCCACTGTCTGGGGGGGGGGGGGGGGGGGGGGTCAACTATTTTTTAAAGATAAAATTGTATCCATGGGGTGCATCTGCCCCACCCCCTTATCCAGCTAGGTAGACATGCAGCCCTGTAAATCTGATGTCAATCTTCCTAGTGTGATAAGTTCACTCATGACAATAATGTACGTAACCTACATCTTGGGGTGGGGTGGGGCATTATAACAAAAGAAACAATTAGGGCACACATACAGTTACTGTCTACAGAATCTTCTCTAGACACACAAAAAGTGTACTTTTAAAACGTTTTTTTCTTTATATTTTTCAGGGGACAAATGCACTACATCAGTGTGTTTTAGTGGTATCGTTAAACAACTTCATCAGATCACAGTCCAAACTGTTTTCCCAAAACATCTTGATTGTTCCAAATTTGTCAGTTGAGGTCGGTATTTGAAGAGGTGTTGGTACCAACCACCTACCTCCTCCAAGTGAACAATGTCATGGTGACATGGTTTGGTGTCGATCCCCCAAAGAACCATTTAGAACCATGTGATATTGACGTGATAACCTTGTTTGTGTTGAATACGTGAAAGGAAGTAAGGAATGGATGTTTTATTTAACGATGGACACGGCACATTTTATAAAACGTCGGATATATGGTTAAGGATCACACAGATAAAGTAAGAAAAAACCTGGAAAAAAACCTCCCGTTTTACAAGATTTGTGGGCATTTTTGAGTGGTGATTTTTTTTTTTATACAAGTCAAAATGTGCTAATAAAATATGAAATTGTAGTTTAAATATATTGAAATAACTCCGCATTTTTGCCAAGAACACACAAACGTTAATGGTTATTACGTTGTACCAAAATAAGTTCTATAATGCACACATATGTATTACATTTGACATGTATTTCAATTTAAAAACTCTTTATTAGGTATAGATTTCAATATTAAGGTATTTGTTCACAAAATAGGAGAAAATGACATAACGTTCGATATGTGTTTTAAAAAAAATCTAGCCCGGTGACACCCCAATATTTTTTGCAGATATGTGTTTTGATATGCTTGTAAAATAAATAGGTGAAACATTAGCACATTTTGAGTGGTAGAAATATTTGTAGTGTATACTTTTAAATATGCATTAATTTAAATTCAATTGTTCATGTCACATAATAGGCCTATTGCATTTTACTGGTTTCCTCTGAAGTCTAGGATCGATTCGCATTGGGCTGTTTCTCGTTCCAACCAGTGTTCCACAACTGGTGTAACAAAGGTCGTCGTATGTACAACCTGTCTGTGGGATGGTGCATATAAAATATCCCTTGCTGCTAATCGAAAATAGTAGCCCATGACGTGGCAGCAGCGGATTTCGTCGGTCATTATCTGTGTGGTCCTTAATCATACGTCTGACGCTATATACTCCTAGGCCTAATCATAAATAAAAATTTCTTCCATGCTTCTCACTAAGCACAAGTCCAATACATCTTCTGTCAACTAAATTGACGATATACGTCTTGGACAAACTAATAACCACCAACAATCATTAACTTAGGTCTGTCCTGGACAGACAGACCAGATAGCTAACAGGCCAATGTATGCCCAAGCAAGCATGCTTGAACCATAATTGCATACTAGTTAGCATAAACTAAAACATAAAGTAAAACATACAAATCAAAACAAACATTTAGCATCAGACGTTTCCAACACTCTTAAACTGTCTGGCCTACATTTTCGGAATGCTTGGGTTTGCACTTTAGTTAGCAACAAGCTGTAGGCAAGACTGGGCTGTCTATTTTTAAAACCATGCTTGCAAAATGGTGTAAACGGAATTCAATTGCTATATCTCGTGCAATCTAGGTCACTGGGTCGAGGAGTGAAGTTTCCAATTTGACCACAAGTATTTCAACATGCAAAGATAAATATGACGTAGCTTCCACCTAACAACGGTTGTCCACCATTGTCTGGAGGTGTGTGTGGGGGGGGGGGGGATCTTCTGTTCACGCACGAATTTAACAGTTTGCGTAGTTATTTGCCGCGGAGATGGGGGGGGGAGGGGGTGGGGCGGTTCGGACGTTGACCCCTATTGTCCTAACGCTTATAGCGAATTTCGTTTAAAAAAAAAAAAATTCCAGAAGAGAATGACTCAGCCCCTATAATGTTAGCTCGCCACGTAATTCCTGTACTTGCGCCTGATATGTGTCCAGTTTAGGAAATCTTCTTCAAATCTTCTTCTCGTCTTCAAACATATATAATATAAAATATTGAAATATCTTTTTAAATAGTTTGTGGATGATTTAAAGTAGGTTGACCTCTGTAGTAGTTGTAGTAGTTGTAGTAGTAGTAGTAGTAGTAGTAGTAGTAGTAGTAGTGGTAGTAGTATTTAAATAAACCATTGGTTTGAAATTACTTGTCAAGTTTCTGCCACTTTACAGCAAAATGAGTCGGTATGGCCTACATTGGCCCGTAGCCAATGTGGGGTCCGGAGTGGGGGGGGGGGGGGGGTCGGATCTTAAAAAAAATATTTGTCAACACTTCGCGCCCTCGCGTGAGGCACTTCATAGCTCACCATAAGCCTAAACGACCCCCCCCCCCCCCTTCCCCCCTCTCAAAATCCTGTCTACGGGCCTGATAACTCAAAATGCTAGTAGTGGTCAAGCTATGTTGATTTTTTTTTTACACGGAGGTTACGAAGCTAATGTACTTCCTAAAAATAGCAGTCACGTAACCCTTCGACATTGTCCTATTTTAATAATTTTGACAATATATTCTGACATAGAAAAACAAACTCTACTAAAATGCATTCAAAGGTGAATTGTAGTGTGCAACCGTAAACCGATTTAGTCTTATGCGAACGTCTGACATCCAATAGCCGATGATTAATAAATCAATGTGCTTTAGTGGTGTCGTTACACAAAACAAACTTTATCATATGGGTCATTCTACAGAAAGTGTCACTTTTATGTCCCCGCACAATCAATCTGATTAAAATTAGCTCTACTGGTCTCATCATGTAATAGTGGAGCTAATTTTAATCAGATTGCTGCACAATTTCTTTTTTTATTTATACATAGAAAACTAAATGTGTTGTCTGTAACGATACCATGTTAATAATATCATCCAGTCATGTAGCATTTTGTTCTCTCTGGCAATCAGCTTTGATAGAGATTTTATTCGAGATTAGTGTAAAATGTCATTAGTGTTACCTGTCCCTAGCATAACACTATACATATCATGCACTGTTAAAATGGTGTCCTCCCATAAGACAGACGTCCCATAACGCAGACGCGTTAAAACAACACAAGACCCATTACTAATTACCTGCCGTTTACCTTGAATAATACATGTAGTAAATAATGGAATAGTCGGATACAATTAAATACAAAACACATAACAAAATTATATAAAATTAGATTTATTTATACATTCAATTTTCTGTCTGTTCCACAATTTATACTAATTTTAACAGATGTCCAACGGCATCCAAGAACTGAATGGGCGTTTTCTGTTCAAGGGTTAGTTGCGCCTTCAATCTCACGATTCTATTTTCATTCTGCTTATACACTCTCTTTCTTGGTGGTGGGGCAGCTCCAAAGTTTATCTGTCTCAATTTAGCACGTTCGGAGGTCTCTATTCCTTTGATTAATTCTACAAATCGGTATATGTTTGGATGATGAACTTGGATTGAACGATTCATTCTGGAATGAAATCCCTCCAGATTATTATTTGTTCTTGGGCCAGTGGTCAGATGATGGTTCCATACAATCAAAGGGAATCTGGAGTCATCGTCTACCCATGTTAAAACAACATAATCATTAAATGCCTCCGCCTGTGGAACATCAGGTCCGTCATTCATGGCTTCTAACCATGCATCCTGTACTTGTGCAATGGGCAAAAGTGGTAGTCCAGCAGCCCTCCGAATCCATGTCTGTACAGCTGGATCTTCTTTGTACAAAACAGCAAGACCCAGTTCTTGAGTTTTCCTCCAAATGGCCTGTGTAAAGTGAAAAAAGCACCCTTTTACTTCAGCTTGCGGAAACTCCGTCTCAACTGCCTGGATTGCAGCCATCTCAAAATCAGTCTGAACTTTACTTGGAGCAAGGGGTTGGTTTAATAATTGTTGAACTTCATTTTTCAATAAACTGAACAGTCTAATGTATGTTATCCTCTGTTTATCGGGAAGAAGAGCAAACACAAGGGGATACATAGTGGTTCCGTCCATAGCATGGATGATGTATAATTGGTTCCACAATGCTGGACAAGAAGAGAAAGCTCCGTCCATAAAAATGGATTCTGCAGCCTGTAGAGCTACGATTTGCTCATCTGTAGAGAACACAAGCATGTTATCTTCATTTCCATCACTAAATAACAGGTAGCGTCTTCCGTCATTTGTCTGTGTCCATGGTTCTTCTAGGATGACATCGGCTCTAGTCTGTGGTAGGGCAGGTATCAGAACTCGTCTCTGTCTGTACAGTGCACTGCTCATACTGGGAAAGGAAGGCAAATGAGGAACAGTTTCTAATGCTTGCTTTGCAACCTCATCATTGTATATTTGCTGCATAGGTGTTGTTTCTTCTCTTGCACGCTTCCGTAGTATGCTGATAAACCGAGCAACATTCGGATCACTTGGAAGATGGTTGTGTTCCGATGTGTTCCGTACACATTCGCCGACAGTGGTGCATTTCCCGGTACACGTTTTTGTCACGCATCTCCAGTGAACACTTTCCCCTCTGGTGCGATTCTTTGCAAATAAAAATCCATCCAATATTACTTGTGGTGAACCTTTTTGTGATTGAACAAATTCTATCCTTCTAAGACCAGCCATGACTAAAAAATTGAATGACTGTTTTTGGTAGCTACATGCAGTTAATATATAAGAACTTTTATGTTATCTCTGTGCTTAGCTATGGGACGTCTGTCTTATGGGAGTGAACCGTTAAAATATATAACAGTAATACGTACTGATGGCTGACTTACTAAAGAAGCAATCTTGTAAATAGTTTCCGTATTCAAAAGATGGTGGGCAATATAAGCTTATCCCTGGAGTTTTATGTCATTGGTGTTACTGTATTATATTATACTTATGAGAAAACAAAGGAACTAAATGCTCTCAGGATGAAACATTCCACCGATAGATATCGGCTATCGAACTTATTTGTTAAAAACATTAGACATATGAACAGAACGTGAATAGTTTTCTTTAAATGTCATGAATATGTTGTCAAAATATAAAAGTAGGTATATTCACTGTCATTGGTGTTACGACCGTATTTATGTAATGGTTAATAATTTTAAGAAACTTTTTGTATGTTATTGTAGACATCGTATGTCTGCTACAACATGCACTTTTTTTTAGTTTTGTCAACCGTTTGTTTAAATAGCATGAATTAATTATGCACTTATTTGTCATTTGTGTTACCTGTCATTGGTGTTACCAGGTACTGAGTAACACCAATGACCATTAGATGGGGCGAGACGTAGACCAGTGGTAAAGCCCATGAAGTGGCGACAGCGGGTTTCCTTTCTCAATATCTGTGTGGTCCTTAATCATATGTCTGACGACAATAAACCGTAAATAAAATGTGTTGAGTGCATCGTTAAATAAAACATTTCTGGAATGTAAAGAGTATATCTTCAGCGTCCCTAACTGCGTTATGCGTGTTTCGCGCAATTAACATCCGATTTGTTGTCGTCTGCTTGTCGTTCATGTGTGAGGTTTTTCTTCACACAGTTAGTGAAGATTTTCATTAACAATAAAGTTCAGACAAGTAAGTATCTAAATACAAAACTTTACAAACCCCTAAAACTATTAAGTTTACTATAGTCCGTCCCATCCTTCTACAATTTAAGTGGGGTTTTTTTTTTCGGTTTATTTATTTTTATTATTATTTATTTAAAAAGAAATTGTGTGTTTTTTGTTTTTTGTAATTCCTGTTTGCTTTGACGTAAGAAGACAAGTAAAAGTGTTTTGGAAATAAAAAATAAATACTATTTTTGTGTCCAATTTATAACAATCGGCTCAGAAATAAATAACATGTAGGCCTAGCCTAGTAAATTTGATAGTATGAAAAAAGGCGTTCCCTGTGGGACCGTTGGTAAAACGCGGATCGGACCGGAACGCTGGACAAACTGATTTTTTCCTTAAAAAAAATAAAAAATTAAACAAAGTGTTCGTCCATTGTGCATAGTTCAGAAATATATTTTTTATTATGTAATTATTTTTTTAAATTGAAAATGTCGAACGGCGCATGCGCAAAAAATTAATTTTTCCAAATGCTAAACGCAGTTAGAAACTACTAATCTTTCCTGTTTAAGAGGTTAACTTTATCATAAAGAAAAGTTCAAATCATACCGAAAATGTATTACCAAGTTGTAGTCAAATATCGGAAAATTATATTACGTATGTTTTGTAGCGCTTGCGTAAAAGCAAAAGCAGAATTATAACTTTTTACTCGTTATTGGGAATACAAGTATACAGTAAAATAGATTTTGAGCCTTAATATAAACACAAAAATAACTACATAAATTAATGAATGGATAAATCTTTAATTTAATATTTAAACAAAATTAAAATTCTGTATTTTAATTTAGTATATTTTTTAAACTGTCTGACCGGCCGTCTCTTATCAATAAACAAGCACACATTTATTCTAATAGGCCTTTAATAGTTGTAGGCTGAAAAAGAAAAAAGAAAAAAAGAAAGAAAAAAACAAAACAAAACATTTAAGGAAATATTAATTACATAAGTAACAAGTAGTGTAGTGGTAGTCTCAAGAATAATAGTATTTCCAGGATACAGTCTTGAATGCCATTGGTGTTACGTAAGAATATTTTAGCTGTTATTTCTCAAGAAACTTTATTTTTAAAATTTAAATTGTTTATTTAGGAAAGCATACCTTCTACCTTTATGACTTTGATGAAATTTATTTTAAAGGACTCAATATTTTTAAATAATCAAAACTGCCACAGTGTATAATTTTAGTCACATACAGAATATCCGTGTGAAAATGCACAATTAGGCCTACACCCTTGGATAGTTTTTAATTCTAAAGTTATTCCATATATGTTATTAGGGACACCCAAATAACATATCCATGTGCTCTTGATCACTATAAACCAATTGGATCACACATAATTATGAACTTGTTTATAGAGTAACATGTGTCTGCACGTGCAGGCCATTTACAGTTCTGCGTGGCCAGATATAATTTTATGTTTCTTTGTTCATCTAGTTTCCAAAAGTTAACAATATTTATGTCTTTTAATTGTTTTATCCTGAATTTGTATTTTGAAAAGTGACGCTTTCTGTAGAATGCGAATTGGCCCATGTGGTACTGCCAGTACAGAATGCACTCCCCCTTCAAGTGACACCAGTTGACTACTTCAAGACTACATAGTAGATGCTGTACAACTAAGAACTAACCATTAACCCCTGTCCAGCCCACACCACTGAGATGTCTGCTCAGGACAGCGTGCATGAACCTTAATCATAAAATTATATTGTAGCACAAGGGAGCATCTAAGGGGAGGGTCTAAGCTGAGGGTGATGCAAATACGCACCACCACCCCGAAATTCGAAATGACTCGACAATAAAACCCTTCAGTGTTTAGCAGATACAATGCATAAATTACTGTTTTTTTAATGGAGAATATGCATTGTGTATTATCTTGATCAGCTTGATATTTCTGTGTAAAATTACTAACCGTACATTGATAATACATTTTAATGTAGGCTACTTTTGAATAAGTAAAAGTAAAGTTTGTTTTATTTAACGACGCCACTAGAGCACATTAATTTTGTATCTTATCATCGGTTATTGGACGTCAAACATATGGTCATTCTGACACTTTTTTTTTTTTTTTTTTAGAGAAAACCCGCTGTCGCCACATTGGCTACTCTTTTACGACAGGCAGCAAGGGATCTTTTAGTTGCGCTTCCCACAGGCAGGATAGCACAAACCATGGCCTTTGTTGAACCAGTTATGGATCACTGGTCGGTGCAAGTGGTTTACACCTACCCACTGAGCCTTGCGGAGCACTCACTCAGGGTTTGGAGTCGGTATCTGGATTAAAAATCCCATGCCTCGACTGGGATCTGAACCCAGTACCTACCAGCCTATAGACCGATGGCCTAACCACGACGCCACCGAGGCCGGTTCGAGTGATGAAAATAACCCTTTTTAAAAGTTGTTTACCCTCCCTGCATTTCCCGAGGTGTCCTTTTCAAAAGTTGGACCCAAACTAGAATTTTTTTGTATATTCTTGTAATAATTGTAGTCGCCGTTATAGACGGACATTTGGACAGATATTCAGCCCCACAGAATATCTGTACAAATGTCCGTCTAGCCCTCGAAAGTCAAAGTACTCGGGCTACTGGCGTGGGTGCACGAAAGGGCTGGGATGGGAGGAGTGGGAACTCAACACATCCTTTGTCGTGCTAATTATTTAAGCACCAGCTGCACTGAAAACACAAAGGTGTACGTCCTGGCAAAGGTAAATTATATGTGCAGGTACAAAGCCAACGAAGGTAAAACACGGGGCATGCAGAAACCATCGACCACTATAAACAATACCAATACTTCTTCTTTACGGTTCAGCGGTTTTAAACCAAGTATTTTTGTAGTTTGTATTTCCAAGGCGTACCTGGGTCACTTCAGGTGAGAAAGTCATAACCCAGCTTTTGGGGTCAACCGCAGTACCATCAAGTTCATGTGAGGATATAAAAGCATGAACTCCTTGGTATTCTATGTTTTTTATATATTTTTTTATTAACCAGATTTATTATTAATTGTGTGAAAAGGAAATGTGGGACGTGTACATGCTTTAGAAATAATAATTATTGTTTTGTTTTGTATGACGGTCAAGAGAACGTCGGTCAGTATCTCTTGAATATGAAACTCTCACTGCGTTGTCACACACACACACACACACACACACACACACACACACACACACACACACACTGCGGTGGTATGTGCCATCCTGTCTGTGACAAAAATGTAGCGGTTTTCCTCTAATGATTATATGTCAAAATTACTATATGTTTGACATCCAATAGCCAATGATTAATGAATCAATGTGCTCTAGTGGTGTCGTTAAGCAAACCAAACTATAGATATACATACGAAGATATTCATACGTCTATACATCTATACTTGCCAATGCCAGGTTTGCCCACGAACCCATTATGGGGTATGTTTTTTGTTTTGTTTTGTTGGGGTTTTTTGTTTGTTTTGTTTAACGACACCACTAGAGGACATTGATTTATTGAGCATCGGCTATTGGGTGTCAAACATTTGGTAATTTTAACAAATAATCTTAGAGTGGAAACCCGCTACATTTTTCCATTAGTAGCAAGGGATCGTTTATATGCACCATCCCACAGGCAGGATAGCACATGCTACGGCCGTTGATATACCAGTCGTGGTGCACTGGCTGGAACGAGAAATAGCCCAATGGGCCCACCGACGGGGATCGATCTTAGACCGACCGCGCATCAAGCGTTACGTCTCGTCCCCCATTAAGGGGTGATCGGTTAACTGAACATTCTTGATTGAATAATGTCTAGGTGGCCGAACGGTTATCGTGCTCGTCTCTGGGGAAATTCGGGCGATTTGGTGCCATGGGTTCGAGTCCCAGCATGAGAGTTTGAAGTTTGTTTTTGTTCAACGACACCACTAAAGGATGGATGTTATGGGCTATTGGATGTCATATATTGGGGGGGGGGGGGGGGGGGGGGGGGGCTTTTCTTATACACCCGTTGGTGAGAACATCATTCGTTATGTTTGCATTTCGATTTCATCCAGAACTTGTTTTACAGTTTTTACGTGATACGGACTTTTATTGTAAATTTTAATTTTATCTCTGTGATATTTGTATTTTTACACAGTTCTTTACACTGTGTTTTAATTTAATTGTTGAATTTTTATATTGATGTTGATCATCAAATGTTTGTTCCATTTACCATAGTTTGACACCCAATAGCCGATGTATTTTTCGTGCTGGGGTGTCGTTAAACATTCATTCATTCATTCGTTATGTTTGATAACACATGCTTGTTTACACGTGTATATATGTTAACAATTTCAAGACATACGACTGGCTGCCCCTAGGTGATGACCAGGTCAACAATGCCATACACCCAATGCAAAAATAACACGATCGAAATCGATTACACTGTGACGTATAGTTAACCTGACAATCATTTGTCTGTGACGGGTAAATACAAAGGCTGTAAATAACTTTTAGTCAAAAAAGATGTTAAATTTTGCTTAAAACCTGGTTTTTGAGGATATGTAAGAAATAGAATAATACATTCATGTCTGTTAAATACCATTTATCTTACAACTCGTTGTTTCGCTCGTTAGATACATTTTAAAACAACTCGTTGTAAGATGAATGGTATCTAACGGTCACTCTTGTATTATTCTCCATATATCTAGTCTTAGAGAAAAATGTGTTTTGTTTAAAAGAAAGAAAGAAAGAAATGTTTTATTTAACGACGCACTCAACACATTTTATTTACGGTTATATGGCGTCAGACATATGGTTAAGGACCACACAGATTTTGAGACGAAACCCGCTGTCGCCACTACATGGGCTACTCTTCCGATTAGCAGCAAGGGATCTTTTATTTGCGCTTCCCACAGGCAGGATAGCACAAACCATGGCCTTTGTTGAACCAGTTATGGATCACTGGTCGGTGCAAGTGGTTTACACCTACCCATTGAGCCTTGCGTAGCACTCACTCAGGGTTTGGAGTCGGTATCTGGATTAAAAATCCCATGCCTCGACTGGGATCCGAACCCAGTACCTACCAGCCTGTAGACCGATGGCCTACCACGACGCCACCGAGGCCGGTATGTTTTGTTTAACGACATCATTAGAGCTCATTGATTTATTAATCATCGGCTATTGGATGTCAAATATTTGGTAATTTTTACATAACTAGTCTTAGAGAGGAAACCCGGTACATGTTTCTATTAGTAGCAAAGGATCTGCACCGTCCCACAGACCAAGGGCGTAGGCTAGGGGGGTTCGGACGAAACCCCCCCGCGCTGAAGCAAATGGTCCGCTTTCAGAACTAAAACATACAGGTTTATACATATGGAGTTTCTGGTGGTGCAAAAACAAAATAGAAAAAGGTCCACGTGGTTCATATTCGAACCCCCCCCCCCCCCGGTCCACATCACGCTACGCCCCTGCAGACAGAATAGCACAATGTACTACGGCCTTTGATATACCAGTTGTGGAGAACTGGCTGGAACGAGAAATAACCCAATGTGCCTAATGACGGGGATCGATCAGAGACGAACCGCGCATATATGTAGTTTACTCATTAAAAAAGGGGGCAGGATTTAGCTCAGTCGATTGAGCGCTCGCTTTAGGTGTTTACGTTGCAGGATCGAACCACCTCAGTGGATCCGTCGAACTGACTGGGTTTTTTCTCGTTCCAACCAGTGCACCAGAACTGGTCAAAGGCCATGGTATGTGCTTTCCTATCTGTGGGAAAGTGCATATGAAAGATCCTTTGCTGCATTAAGAAAATGTTGCGGGTTTCCTCTATTGACTACGAGTCAGAATTACCAAATGTTTGACATCCAATAGCCGATGATTAACGTACTCCAGCGGTGTTGTTAAACAAAACAAACTTTACTTTTTATTAAAAAAAAAATGTTTTTCCTCGTTCAAGTAACTTCAACCATGATTCTTCTACATGCTGTTCCTAATGAACGAAAACACGGCTAATGGTCATGGTCATGGTCATGGTCATAGAGTTTAAACTTTTACGTGCACATTCAGAACAAGCTGTTGTAGCGCACGCCTGTCATGGGCGCAGGTGCATGACTCGGTCAGCTCCTCCGAACAGGACAGGAAAAGGGGTGGGGTGGGTGGGAGGGAGAGGGGCAACTTTGATGCTTTTGAATTTTGAATGTCCCGTAGGATTAAGTCAAAAGAGTAAATTGCGCAATTTCTTGAAGGAATTATGGCGCATGTTAGAACGGTTCATCAAAAAGTAAAAACGGAGCTGCATTATTTTTTAACTTCGTTTGCCGAGAGTAGCTCCACTATTACATGTGCTAGACCCAGTAGAGCTAATTTTAATCAGATTGCTCGTTATTACGGCTGATACTTTAAGTTTAACCACTCTTATATATGCAAAGAAAATATTTTAGGGATCTTCTGGTTTCGGTTATGAATAAATGGTATGAATAAATGGATTGATTTCTGCCGCTTCGGAAGCTAGCTACGTTACTGGTACCGGGTACTCTAAATGTAACCTAATTTTACATTATCTAAAACGTTTTGGGGGACAGAGGGGATGTCGACGGGTCAGGTCAGAGGGTTTTACGTGCACATTCAGAGCAATCTCTTGTAGCGTACGACTGTCATGGGCGCAGGTGCCGATCTCGGCCTGCTCCTCCGCCGAGGACAGCAAAAGGGTTGGAGTGGGTGGAAGAAGGGACCGCCTGCACTGGCAGGTGCAAGAGAGCACCAGCAGCCCGACCGAAATCGGTAACAGATGGGGTGTTGGTTTTGGTGCTATGGAATTTGGAATGTCCCGTAGGATTAATGCAAAAGGGAAAAAAGGTGCGCAATTTGAATGAAGTAAATTGGTCGCATTTTTTAACGGTCCGCCGAATGAAAAAGGGGAAACTATATGTGTTTTGAACTTAGTGTGCCGAGAGTAGCTCGTTAATGGGACCTAGTTAGTGATGAGATGTCTCCCTAGGGGCCTGATCTATTGAGATCTAGGCAATGACAACCCAGGAGTGACTCGTTTGCAGTTGGCGCTGTAAAAAAGGAAACTTCCATTTATATATGTAATGATCAAGTGTTCTTAAATATGAAAACCCCCAAGATATTGTTTTAAAATATTTTAGACATTTTTATGATTTATTTTTTCCGAACCTGATTGTAATTTTGTGCGATCCAAGTCTAATATACAGCTGAATAAACGTTATGCACCACCCAGATCAATGGCCCGAGATGGCTGTCATACGTTTTGTTCTTGGTGGTATTTCACGTGTGAAAAGCCGTGCTTGTCAACATACACGTTCACGAGATGAAATCCATGCTAAGACAAACAGGTGCAGGGTGTGATATGTTGTGAAAGTGCAGATTGGGTTTTATACCATCATATCTAAATGGTTCTTTTTGTGTATGAACACGCAAGACTAAATGGTAGATTATTAGCATGCATAACACTGGTATATATAATGCGGTGAGATTGACAATTAAACATTAACCATACTGGCATCAGTCGTTAGATTAAAAAACAAAGGCCAAGATCGGGAGACCGAGGGAGACTGTAGCTCAAATGTATTTCAGTCCTGCCCTGATGGTATGTTGTAAGCAGTGCAGGGTTAGAAGAAACTCGAGCTAGGAATACCGATGCCCTTGAAAACCAATTTCTAGAACACCTTTCAATACGATACGTATCTCGAGTCATCTCTAGACACACACCCCCCCCCCCCTTGATTATATGTTGTAAGGGAGGGCTAGAGGTATCACGAGTTAACCGATACCCAGGAAGACTGATGCCCTTGAATACCAATTCCTAGAAAACCTGACTTAACAGAAGAGTTTTCAGGCGTGTGTCCAGGAATTTATGCGTGCGTGCGCGTGGGGTGAGTCTAGACTGACGAAGGATGTTTTGTTTTTATTAAAAGGGGGAAATATATTTCTGACTGTACGTAACGTTTTATCCACCGAAACGGGTGGCATTGTTAACAATGAGAGCCGAAACGTAGCCAATTGGTAAAAACGCTCGCCTGATGCGCGGTCGGTCTAGAATCGATTTTTTTCGTGGGCTCTTTGGGCTATTTTTCATTCCAGCTAGTGCACCACAACTGGTATGTATCGAAGACCGTGGTATGTGTTATATTGTCTGTGGAATGATGCATATAAAATATCCTTTTCTCCTAATGGTAAAAATTTATCGGATTTCCTCTCTAAGACTATTTGTCAAATTTACCAAATAGTTGACAACTGACAGCCGATGATTAATAAATACATGTGCTCTAGTGGTGTCGTTAAATAAAAGTTTACTTTAGTTGAAAATATTTACGCCCATTGACGTAGCAGTCAGTTTAATGCTCATTTGAAGCACAGAAAAATAGTAATAAAAATGTAGCTATCTGCGTGACAATTGTTTGTTTAAAAACATGAATTGAAGTTTATTTTCTTTATCAACATCACTAGAGCACACTGAATGTCAAACATTTGGTAATTTTTGACATATGGTCTAAGAGAGGAAATCTAAAAAAATTCATTAGTAGCTATACCATCCCACAGACAGGATAGCACACATGACGGCCTTTGGCGCACTGGCTGGAACGAGAAATAGCCCAATGGGCCCATTCAAACTATACGTTCAAACTATAAACAAATAATGTCAAAATAGGAATGTTTCGGGCGTAAACGTGAGACAGCTCTATTGAACGCACTCAAACGTGATTCTACGAGATTGCAACGTGATTTACCAGTGGGAACCAGTCTAAATATTAATGGTTCTGAACATAATCCAACGTGAACCAGTCTTCTATTAGTAAGCAAAATGTCGACACCAACAGTCGCCACAGACACTGTGGATAGTGTTCGAGAAAAAGGTCTTGCAGACTATCGCAAGAAACTTTTAGAACACAAAGAACTTGAAGCAAGGCTCAAAGAGAGTAAGCCAGTGTGGTATTTTGTATATCTATATGGTATTTATATTCGATACCTCAAAGAAGCCTGAGGGTGGCATGGTTTTGCGAATCCGTCACATTTTTAGGAGTTTTCTTTGACACTCTCAGTCAGACCTACTTTAAAAGTGTATATTTGTTAATAAATTTACTTACTAATCTTTTTTCTAATAATAGTTATAAATAGAATAATATAAAATGTTATGGATACAAGCCTCGGTCTGCGACCACATCAAATTAATGGATCATTGGATGCAATATTGAATGTTTATTATTTGTCTTGAGAAGTCAGTGTTTCTGCCAGCAAGAAATTTTTGGGTATGGCACTATGTTATTGAATGCAACCGCAGTCAACAGGAGCTATGGGGGAGGTAGTTCACCAAGATAAAGCTCGCGTGCAAGCACAAACAGCGAGGTTTATCTTGTCTAGGCATACTGCCATTAGCAGCTTCTGGACAACGGTTCTGAGGAATTTTGCTCGGAACGAAATTGCGGTCAAAATAACGATTACCATCACATTTCCACACCCTAATCGTATATTGTGATCTATTTCGAGCTCACTGAGACCAAGAAATACTTACTTTGAAACAATCTTCACTTTGAATTAAAGAAAAAAAGTCTGACTTTACCGAGCGGATTCTAGCAGACAATTTCAGCTGACATGCATGGCGACGTTCTAAACACCGGACTCATACGCCTTTAATTCAAAGTGAAGATTGTTTCAAAGTAAGTATTTTTTGGTCTCAGTGAGCTTGAAATAGATCACAATGTATGATTAGGGTGTGGAAATGTGATGGTAATCGTTATTTTGACCGCAATTTCGTTCCGAGCAAAATTCCTCGGAACCATTGTCCAGAAGCTGCTAATGGCAGAATGCCTAGACAAGATAAACCTCGCTGTTTGTGCTTGCACGCGAGGTTTATCTTGGTGAACTATGGGGGAGGGGGGGGGGGGGGCTCCTCCACAAAGAAAATGGGTTGCATTTAGCCTTTAGGGTTAGGCTTAAGAAAATCATACAATAATGATAAAGAGTTGTTAATTTTGTCAAAATGTTAACTTAAACAAATAAAAATTTGGGTATGGCACCATACCCAGTTTACCCTCTGGCAGAAACCCTGCTAATTGTTATGGATGTTTACAAAATATTTATAAATAGTACAAAATTAAACAAAACCGTGATAGAACAGATCTTCAATACCAATTTGTGGGGGTTTTTTTTCTGTCGGTAGTCCTCTAAATTCAAATCATCTTACCATGGCAATTTACACAGCCGTGGCTGATGTAGCGGCATGTCCGGTGATTCGGTGCACTTGGTATTTTGCTCAAGTATGCTTAGGAAGTTGTCATGTTGTCAGTGTTCAATGTTTAATCAAATATCAACATATTTATTGTTAAGGGTACAATTATTATATATTTTTTTTAGAATTATGAATAATTATATCATAATTTCAAAATAAATCATTCACCTGCTTTTGTGTATGTAAACGTGAAGTAGGTCAGCCTTATTGATATTAAGAATGTTGAAACCAGTCTAAAAACACCTTTCCCGCATTTTTTAAATTATAGTAAACGGTATAAAAAAATTCAGTTATTTTTATTTAAACTGAAAAGGAAAACACTCACAAATGCAAACAAAACAAAAGTTTTACACCTTAATTGACAGTCATTCTAGTTCACAATTGTCACATTTTTTACAAAAAATAATAATAATAAAAGCGAAATAAGATCCATGTGTATGCACAATCTACCCAAGAAAAAAAATCCATGTAGGCATGACAATGAACATGTATGCATCTGCAGTACTGTGCCACTCAAGAAAATGATTCCGAAACTGATCAAGAGATGGCTCATGTGTGATTGTTTATTTTCATAGAAATATTTTTAACAAGACAAAATAAGAAAGTACTCAAATAATCCTGGGACAATAGTGTAGCGTTTATGGGCTACAAAGTGAATGTCATGGGCGGTTTTTAAATAGCAGTGTCACTGATCCACATCTAATGTGCCGAATCATAGACATGCAACTCGTTTTGGATACAAGGGGGTGTCAACATTTATGGACAATTTTAAAATATTTATTTACTACAGACATAAAGCAATTTGTAGTTTACCTCAGATTATGCACTGCTTCATTGGTGAGAGACACATTTTATTAAGTATTACACAGTGTTCACATAGAAAATGGTCTTTGAATTCTTAGGTGCACCGATACACCGGACAGCACTGTAGTCATTCTATTAAAATGTGTTTTTTTTTAAAAAATAATTTCAGTTCGGTTTGATGTAAGAAAAAAGGTAAAAGTGTTTTGGAAATAACAAAGAAATACAATTTGTGTGTATAATTTACAAATCAATCGGCTCGGAAATCAATAACTTGTAGTAAATTACATAGTATGGAAAATATCTCTATAGATAGTGAAAATACGCAATGGCTGACAACTAAGTTTGACACTACCATAACATTGATCATTTTTGAGTTTGCCGATAACAAATATTTTACATAGTAGCCACTAATACCAGGGCTTCTAGATATTGATAATAGGTGTCCTTAATAATGCTTTTTTAATATATGTATATAATCTTTTTTTCTTTTTAATGTTTGTTTTTTAGTGTCCTTCTATGTTTCATCTTTGTCTGTCCATCTGTCTGTCCCACATATATACTCTTCAAAAAAAGAAACGCAAAAGGGTACAAATGGGTTATAACTCCGATTTTATGTTTCCTACCGGTTCATGCTTTGTGAATATAAGGTCATTGCATGTCCCAAACACATTCCCACGGTTACATTCGATAAAACGCAGCTACTGTACAATAAAGTTCCAAAATGTGAATATTCGCAAAAACTCAGCCACGTGCAAACCATGTCACCACTGCACGTGCGTTGTCTGCATGTGCAACATGAACACCGACAGTATAAAAGTGCAGGGTGTTCGCTTGCCTGGCCTCTGTATCTGGCCGACAGTTGACAATCCAGGACATGCCACGTCTCAGTGAACCGCAGAGAAATAATGCCATCGGCCGACTAGACGCAGGTGAATCCAGAACGGCCGTTGCCAGGGCATTCCATGTGTCCCCAAGCACCATCTCCAGACTGTGGGACCGTTACCAGCAACATGGATCAACACGTGACCTCCCTAGATCCGGTCGACCACGGGTCACTACCCCCGGGCAGGACCGCTACATCCGGGTACGCCACCTTCGGGAACGATTGACTACTGCCACCTCCACAGCCGCAGCAATACCAGGTTTGCGCAGGATATCCGACCAGACCGTACGGAACCGCCTACGTGAGGTAGGAATTTGTGCCAGATGTCCAGTTCGAGGTGTCATCTTAACACCACAACACCGTCAACTCCGACTGCAGTGGTGCCAGATTCATCGACAATGGCCTCAACTGCGATGGAGACAGGTGTGGTTCAGTGACGAGTCCCGATTTCTGCTCCGAAGTCATGATGGAAGATGTCGCGTGTATAGGCGTCGTGGTAAACGTTATGCGGCAAACTGCGTGCAGGAAGTGGACAGATTCGGCGGGGGTAGTGTCATGGTGTGGGCAGCCATCTCACACACTGGCAGAACTGACCTGGTCCACGTGCAGGGCAACCTGAATGCACAGGGCTACATTGACCAGATCCTCCGGCCACACATCGTTCCAGTTATGGCCAACGCCAACGCAGTGTTCCAACATGACAACGCCAGGCCTCACACAGCACGTCTCACAACGGCTTTCCTACAGAACAACAACATTAATGTCCTTCCTTGGCCATCGATATCACCGGATTTGAACCCAATTGAGCATCTATGGGACGAGTTGGACCGACGCCTCCGACAGCGACAACCACAGCCCCAGACCCTGCCCGAGCTGGCAGCAGCCTTGCAGGCCGAGTTGGCCACCATCCCCTGGGACGTCATCCGTACTCTGGTTGCTTCAATGGGCAGGCGGTGCCAGGCAGTTGTCAACACACGCGGAGGCCACACCCGGTATTGACTCCAGATGACCTTGACCTTGGTGGTGTGTCCTATCACTTACTCACAATGGACTAGAGTGAATTGTGAACAATCCTGCAACATTTGGTAATTATCGGACTCACCATTCAATAATTAAATCAATTCTCCAAATGTTACGACAATGTGGTTTTGCGTTTCTTCTTTTGAAGAGTATAGTTTTCCGGACCATGCCTCAAGATATTGAGCTGAAATTACTTGAAAGATCCTATAGGTGCATCTTAGAGTAATGTTTGGAAGTTTTTATATATAAAAAATAGTTTGAGTAAACTTCTTTTTTTTTGCAGTGCGTGAAAACTTGAAAGAACTCACAAAGCAATATGAAAAATCTGAAAATGATCTCAAAGCTTTACAAAGTGTTGGTCAGGTAAATGCATATGTTAATTAATTTAATAGAGATATAGAAATATGAAGTTGAAATAGGATGTATGAAACTGGTATAAGATATATGTATATGTGCATATACATTTATAAGATTACTTTAATAAATTTACTCTTAGTACTACACAAATTAGAAAGACTCAGCATTATTTTGGGTTCAGTGTTCTCGCTGGGTGAAAATTAAAGGAGGGTGGCCACGCGGAAAAGCAAAAAAAAAATACGGGAAAGCTTGGCAACCATATATCGTAGTGTGTTGTTTGGTCGACTTTGTGGAAAGACATGCTCCTTATTTTGCCTCATTATTTAGTACAAAAAAGTTGGTAAGAAATACATTCACAGGCAATTCTGGTTTTGCTGAACTGATAAAAGTTTTAATATTATTATTTTAATAAAGATTTCAAGATATATTACACCAATAAAGATATTTGTAAAGTTATCCCCTAATGTGAGATAAAAAGAAAATCTGTTCTTTTTATTTCCATCTGCATCGAATGAATCAATTGCTTTGTTATTGCCAACTGATAAAAAGTAGTTTCATTTTTGGAAAAGTGGTGTATATATTATTTGACACCCAAAATAAATTATTTTAATTACGAAAAATGTATAATATTTTATAAAGAATTGCTGAATAAACAGAATGACAGAAAAGACAAAGTAAAATTCTTTAATTACAACCAATTAAATCTGCAGTTGAGGACAAAATATCACATTATAGTTAGTGGAAACAAAAGACAGAATGTGACAAATAAGTGTTTTTTCTGTCGGAGATTGCCGAATCGATAACAAATAAAATGTTTTCATTGCTCTAATCAAATATGACTTTTTGTTGTGTATATGAAACATACAAATAGATAAAGGTATGGGACAAAACAGAGGCTGTTAAAAATACTGTTAAATTGTTGTACGGTAACTGTCGTAAGCAAATGAAGTTTTTCGTCAGTAGCTTTTTCGTACACACAACACAGACTGATGATTATTTTTGTGTGGGAAAAAAGTGTGCATTTGGAAATAGCGGAGATAGGTACTGTAAAATATAGTAGGGTGCGGGAAAATAAAGGAGTGCGTAAGAATGTGAAAGGAGGGCAGCAAAATGCAATAGCTGGAAGGGCTGCCCTGCTTAAATACAGCAGCGAGAACACTGGGGTTTGATATCAAATTTTACATAAATGTCGCCAAATTTATATCTTTATTGTTTTGCCATGATAGTCAAAAAGTGAGATATATCACTTTTCTATGGGTAATGGTGACCACTTCAGTATTTAGCTCTAAAGTTATGCTTTCATGCATATCTCCATTTTTCACAAACATAAGTCCTAGACTAATACATATGATTTTTTTTTACAACGATTTTAATTTTTAATTATTTCAAACTTTAGCGTTTGGCTCAATGTTAAAATTTTATATTTAGGTCCATTTTTCACAGATTGCAACCCCTGCAATTAAAGGGACATACCCTAGTTTTTAAACACTAAAACATATTTTTCACTATTAGAACCGTTTATGATAACTGAAATCAAACATTACTTATATTTTATTGTTTAGATTAGCCATTTCCGTACAACCGAAGTGTTTATGGTCATCCTGGTGTTTATAATACCACATAATTCATTTTTCACATTTTTAAAAACGCACGTGCGTCTGAGAAGTAATGACCATTGAATCGCGTTTTAGTCTATTTTTAATGGTATTTCAACGTCACAGACTCTATTGTATCCAAATTTGTTAAGGTTTGTAAATTAACCAAACTTAGTGTCCATTGTTATGGGTTGAAACTAGGGTTTAGGTGAAAAATATGCCTTAGTGTTTAAAAACTAGGGTATGTCCCTTTAAGAAAATAATTTACCGTGGAAAAATAGTGTACACAGCATTTTTCACGAAAATATTCCATTAACATTTTTGCAATTGTGGATTTTAAGTAAATTTGAATGAATAGTTTGTGTTGTTTCCCAATATGTTGTAAGGTTTGTTTATATACCAGTGGCGGTATTTGTTGATTAAAAGTGATACTGCGATGACCCAGGAAAACTGGGTGTCTGGTAAATGGTTAATTTACTAATGAAGGCAAAAGATCACCAACAAATGTTCAACTTCATCAATGTTTATTAATAACTAATAGATTTTAATAGGTTAACAACTTGTTGAATGTATATGTATATGTCTCCTTCAGTAATTAAATAATCAATAATAGCTATATACTAACACTAAATTATTCCATGGCTAAATAACTAACAATATATTCTACCTTAAGAATACCTTAGTTCAATCATCTACTAATACTTTAACCAATTAATTATGAACTCAACAGACTGAGTCTAAAAAAAGATACAGGTAATGAATTTTGTACTAAAAAATCCTCCGAACGCTTCACTAGGAAAATATTATAGTCTACAAACAATATCTCAAATGGTTTGTCAAATACTAGTGCACTCGCACTTACTTCACTGGAGGTACAAAATAATACAAACAATATCCAATTGTTTGCCTAATCAGTGTACATGCACAAGCCTCGTGTGTGCACACACTATTATTTATACACTTGTAATTGAACGTGTCACATAAATATCCACAATACCCGAGACCTACACCTTTATGTGCTCGATATTGCTTACTCTATTCCCTAACTTAATGCATAGTCAAAACCTTTTATCAACATACCAAAACACATTCCATAGTTTGCATATGCATCACTCAGTTGCCCCCTACACATGCATGGGTTGTCATTCTCGATTTTGACAATTTCTAGGAAGGGCGATTGATCACTGTGGAACATTATTTCTGTGTGTGTGTTTGTGTGTATCTACTAATATCTCATCATCAGCTGACCATAACACTTAAGTGACTTGTAAGAGTGTATGTTAAACATTTTATTAGTAATGCACCATAGTCACTGTTCAACAATGCATAAGCTGTCACCCCCCCCCCCCCCCCACACACACACACACACACACACCCCTGCATTTCAGTGGTCCCTGCAATGTATGTGCTACAGAGTTCAATGACCTAGTTGATACTCAATACTTAGTAATAATGATGCAGTTACTGTTTTAATATTTACTTTTAATCTGTTTTCAGTTTACAAAGTATAGATCAATAAAACTTTTATTAGAGTTGAATTTTCATCTTAATAGACATACATGTAAAAAAAATAATTAAAATGTTTCTATTTGAAAAAAGAGAGTAATATTTTGTAATATGTATTTTTCAAATCATATTAACTTGCTCTGAGATAAACATCTATAAATTCAACTACAATCAACACTGAATACGTTTTTAGTAGGCGAGGTGCGAATTCTTGTTGAAATGAAATATTTTCCCACTCTGTATATTCAATTTTTAGAAATTAATGTGAATTAATTTGACAGTCGACAAAACAAGAAAAGACTGATCTTATTATTAATGATTATTATTTCATATAAGATGTCCGATGATGAGAAGTTAACTATGAAGCTAGTCACAGTGTTCGAATGAGAACCTATTCTTTACGTTTATCTTCCTTCATTTTCTGCCTTTCTCATTCCTTTATTTCTCCCAATACAGTTCAGTTTTTCCCCACCTCTCTCAGTTTTTTCCTCCTACCCATCTTTCTTGTAAATTTCTGTCTTTTCCATTCTCTCCTTTTTCAGTTCTCCATTCACACTGTTGATAGGAGCTTATGACGGTGATTATGAGATCTGAGGACATCATATTATATATTTTTTTGCCAATTTTAACCTAATACCAGGTTGTATTAAAGACTTGCTCATAATTAGTAAGAATAGCTGATGTGGTAGCTGTGGTCACAATAATTGTATGCATCGGCCATAAATTATGGTTGCAGCATTTGGCCTAACCATGTGCATTAAATAATTATTCCTTTTGTTTTTTTAACAGATCGTTGGAGAAGTTCTTAAGCAGCTGACAGAAGAAAAGTGTGAGTAAATGTTTAGTTTATTTTGTTTGACAGTTTATTAGATGTAGCAGCGATAATGAACTTTAGGTTCCTTGATTTTTTTTGAGGTGCTACAGACAAGCTACCAGAAACGTTTGTTTCCATGATATCTGGAGGCTTGTTTATGTTATTCAGATAAAAATGCAAACAAATTACCTAATGTGTAAATAGCAACTTAGATATGATAAAAAATTTTTTTTTATTATTATATATATTTTTTTTAATAAAATTTTATTTGTATAACTGTATTATAACCTCTGTCTGTTAGATAACATGTCTTGGTTGTTTCTTAGGCTTTATTTCAAACATTTGAGAAAAAGCTTTTTTTGCCATGAACTTTTTTTTAGGAGGGTGATTAATTGCTTCCCAACCTTAGATTATGGTGAAACATTTACATATTACCATATTGATACCAAATAAATTTAGATATTAAGGGGAGTTAAGTTACTCTTCTTGAACTAATTGATGTGGAATATAGGTTCTAATAGACCAAATCAAATCAATTCCTATTGCCGATAATGTTAACGTTTACTACGGTAATAAAACTGGTATAAGCAGTGTATCAACATACCCAGGAAATACAGCAATAAAAAGTGTGGCACCTCACATCTAATCTACCTGCAAGAAAAGGGGGGGGGGGGGCACACACCATTTAAGAGATTTAATTAATGTTTTTAATAGCAACCGTCATTTTTGCTGAAAAGTGCAGTTCCATTTTTGGGGGTACCCCGCATTAGTTTCAACCTCTGGTATATACTGCATAACAATTGTATAACGAATAAAAGTGTATTTATTTATTGCCAATGGATAATAGTATCACAAATAATCAATGTCACATATTACTACCAATCACACCCACAGCTGCTTTTACTCCGTAAATATTTGACGGTGCACCTCAAACTTTGACACGGAACTCTCTTCTTTTGTACTATGGAACCTAATGGGGGTTGAGTGTGATAGCTTCCCTTATTTGGCGAGGGCTGCTTTATTGTTAAATTTGGAAAATTTTCATGTACATGTTTGAGCTCATCTTTCTTTCCAGTTATTGTGAAAGCAACAAATGGGCCCCGCTATGTTGTAGGATGTCGGCGACAGCTTGATAAAGCCAAGTTGAAACCAGGGACCCGCGTGGCTCTAGACATGACAACTCTTACAATCATGAGGTATTTGTTGGAACAGATTATTTGCAAATATTTGTCAACAATCATATTTATTAACAAACAAACAAAAAATGTATTTGTTATTTAAAAAGGACAATTCTTATTAATATTTGATAAAATAACCCACAATCAAATTGTTTAATTTAGCACGTCTCAATTAATTATTTGGGTCTGGTGTTTAGTGACAGTCTTTCATATAACCCCACCCAGATACTTTTAATTGCTTAAATAGATTTGGAATAATTAAGGTTTTTTTCATTATAGAGCATGATCAGATATTTTATTTATAACCGTACAATATATAAAATTGTGTTACAGGTAGGGAAGACTATTTTCATTTGTCAAATATGGCATTATTAATGTTTGTTTCCACCTGGGATAAGACAAATAAATGTTGATGCCAGATATATTTAAAAAAATATTTTTAGGTGGGAGAGACGAAATAATTTGATCTTTATTCACATATGTACATTCAGTTTTGAGACTATCCTTAAGGGGCATATAGCCATTGTGCACAAACATGTAAGGTTGTAAATTTTCATTTTATGTTTATTTTATGTCTCATTATACTTGTAAACCTCCAGGTACCTACCTCGTGAAGTGGATCCACTTGTGTATAACATGTCAGTGGAGGATCCAGGGGAGATCAGCTACAACATGATAGGTGGTCTCGGTGAACAGATTCGAGAACTCCGAGAGGTACATACAGGTTTTTATGGTTCCTGACTTTAAAAAAAAAACCCAGTAATATAAAAAAAATGCAATCCTCAAAATGATTTGGAGTGGATTGCTTATCTTCAACATAATCTGTGTTAGGGGGGAAGTTGGGAAGGAATTGTTTTATTTTTGTTGATTGGATTTAGTAATCATTAAAATAGCAACATTTATAAATAAAATATAAAAAAATTTATATATAGAAATTTTGTTTCTTGAAATAAGGAGTACAGTGTTTTGCCGTTTCTATAGTATGTGATATTAGGGTCATTACCATACAAAACACATCAAAATACAATGAAGGTTTACAGCAGTGTTTGAGATATATATTACACTTTTATACATTAAAAAAAAAAAAAAATTAAAAACAAATTGCAGGTAAAACAGTTTGATTGATCTTTCCGTGATTGTGAAACCATACAGTCTTTATAGATGTCCGATGATGAAAAGTTAATTATGAAGCTAGTCACAGTGTTCGAATGAGAACCTTATTCTCAGCTTTTTCCCTCTCATCGTCTTTCTTTGACTCATTTTCCACCTCTCCTATTTCCTTCTTTACCATCTTTCCTGTTATTCTACTTACCCATTTTCTCCTGTTTTGGTTCTCCATTCACACTAGTGATAGGAGCTTGTGACGGTGATTATGAGATCTGAGGATATCACTTAATAAAGTTATTGGTTCGAATTTGTTTTAAAAATTATATATTAACTAATGGAACATTTTTTAAGGGAATATGATATTTGGGATCAAATTGAATTCAGTACTAGTTATGCCTGTATAAAATGGAGAAAAGGACAGGGCCCAATTACACTAAGCATCATAAGCCTAATTTTGCACATAAACATAAATCTACGACTAAACCACAATTTTTATTATAATTATGGTACAACAAGTACACATATTTCATTTTCTTTTGTCCTTAAAATGTAATGATGTAAATTTCTTTGTGAAATAGATGCCAAACACTTGTAAATGTATGCCTTGTATAACTGCTAGTCGCAGACATAAACTTAAAATGTTTTGTGAAATAAGCCTCTGAATATCAGTACTTTAAGAATGACTGCCAATAACATGGTTAAATTTCTGACTCTATGGATGAGGGTCAATATTTGCTGTTAACATTTATGTGTTCCCTTATTTTTGTCCAACAATATTTCTTTTCAACATCACCTTTCCTCAAACTACCCATGAGAACAGGTGATGTATCTATAAAAGAGAAAACTCTCCCATGTTTTCTCCATTATCTTTTTTATTGCAGGTAAAACATTTTGTTTGTGTGATTTTTCCTTTTTAGTCTTGAGTTTAACAATAGAATTATATTTAGAATTATTTTGTTCAAATTAACACACCAAACAAAAATAGATTACGTATTGTTATCGGACAACACTTAATAATTCAAATGATGACATGTACTCTTTATAGATGATTGCAATTTACTCTTATTATATGAGTTATTTAATATAGATAATGCATTTGCACATTTAGAGGATTTCTGACATTAATAGACTAATGAAACCATTTTACACCTGTTTGTATGAGTGCCTTTGTTTTAAAGTATGTAGTTCTTTCATCAGTTGTTGAATTAAACAAATGATCATGTTCAGTTTGGTTTTGATCACTAGACAAAATATATGTGATTAGACATTTACTTTATTAAGATCATTCTTTTGTGGGGGGTTTTAATATATGTAGATGAAAAAAGAAATTCTTTTAAAATCATAAGGATTTAGAATACAAATGATGCTTTAAATGAGTGAATCAATTTGTTATAGATGCCCGATGATGAGAACTTGATTATGAAGCTAGTCACAGTGTTCGAATGAGAACTACTTTTCTGTCTTCTTTGTCTCAGTTTCCTCCACTCCTATTTCTTCCTTTCTGCATCTCCCTTACCTCTCTCATTTCTTTCTCCTCTCCTCACCTCGTCCATCTTTTAATTTTTCTTTCTTCTCTGTTATCTCCTATTTCAGTTCTCCATTCACACTGTTGTTGGGAGCTTATGATGGTGATTATGAGATCTGAGGACATCTTATTTTGTTTAAAACTGGAGTATAAAAAATACACAAAAGACTTTTTAAAAAAGACACACACACAAACACACACACACACACACACACACACACACACACACACACACACACACACACACACACACACACACACACACACACACACACACACACACACACACACACACCTGTAGTAATTGTTTATTAGCCTTGCACAATCTTGATGTAATCTTCCATGTTGATGTTTCTCCTTGTAGGTTATAGAGCTGCCACTTTTGAACCCAGAGCTGTTTATACGGGTGGGCATCACGCCACCAAAAGGCTGTCTCCTGTATGGACCGCCCGGAACAGGAAAAACATTGCTAGCTCGAGCTGTGGCCAGTCAGCTGGACTGTAATTATTTGAAAGTAGGCAAAATTTTAAAACTAATTTCGTCTGTGAAATGGCCATGCTATTATAAAACTGAAAGGCACAATAATGGGTAGTTGACCAGAGGCCTAATTCACGAAGGTCTCTTAGGCTCTGTTAGACAACAAAGCATCCTCTTTGCAAGTCTTTTAGCATTGCACTGCGAGATCACAAAATTGCTAGAGTTTAGTGAATTAGGCCCCTGAGGTATTATTTAGTCTGTTAACTTATAAGTAATGTGTTTTAAGATTTTTAACAGTATCTTAATTGAAATGCATAATGACTACCATAATATTAATTTTAAATCGGAGAGATTACAAGAAAGAAAACAAGAATTATATGAAAAATACTGTACCTCAGAAATAATGGGTTTTTTATTAGCACTTCAATGTAGGCAAAATGGAAAATATGATGGTACCATCTTGTGTCGGCTTTTGCTTTCTGTTTTTGTTGAAGAGGATGCATGTTTTTGCATCGGGTTACTGTGTGAAAAAAGCAGATGACAAATTCATAAAAGTATATTATTTTTCTAAGCTAAACTTGATCATAAATGGGAATTTAGGGGTAATGTTGCATAAGTACCTGGCCTCAAGATTGAAAAACTGGAAAAATTGAAAAAAAAGTCTAGACTTGTGACTTTAATAAGTTTACCTATACACATAACATGCGATTAAACTTTTGCATATAGATTTAGAAGTACAGACCTTGGGTTCTGTTTGCAGTACTGTATTATTTTCTAAACATTATTTTGGTATTTGTAGGTGGTTTCGAGTGCCATTGTTGACAAATACATTGGAGAGAGTGCCAGGTTGATCAGAGAAATGTTCGCCTTTGCTAGAGACCATGCTCCCTGTATTATATTCATGGACGAGATTGATGCCATTGGTAAGCTGAGTTTTTAACTAGAAATTCTCTCATATTTTCGGTAGCCAGAATTTCTAACTGAACATGGTAATATTCTCTCTTTATCTGAAGGAATGTTTAACGATACCCCAGCACCAAAAGATTATTAGGTATGTTTTGGCACACTGCAGTTTGAATTTGTGTTGAATAGTGAAGAAAAATCTGTTATGTTAAAAGCCTTCCATACACACACTTATGGGTGATTTTGACTTGCAAAGCCATGCTTTAATAAATGTTCAACCAGTGTGTACACTTAATGTGAAAACCACATCGTAGTGATAGTTAGAGCATCAAACTCAGAAACAAGAGGTACTTGACTTCAATTCCTTACTTGAACTCGTCCAGTTTCCCAAATCTTGGAAGAGTCTTACCTACCTATCTCTTGTTTTTGAGATAACCGACTGGAAATTGGTCCACTTAATAGGAGGATCTTTCTTTGACATGTGGAAGTTAGTAGCTAGCACTTTCTTCTTCGTGTCCCATACACTCCTACAATGCTGGAGAATCCTCTTCCAGACCTGATACATCCTGTGTAGTGAATGTTTTGTTGTTTTTAAAGTGGATTATCTCTAGTACTCACTTATATATGAAGAGTTATCTATCTTAAATTATAACCCAATAAGTAATAAAATGTGTATTTTGTAGTGTTTTACAAAATGTTAATAATAAATAACAGTTTGTCAGAATGACTACTTAATACAACATACCGTGACCTTTTGAACTTGATTAAGCTATCCAAATCGCTCTTTTTCGTTTATGCCATGTTATGGAACTGGCTTGTTTTGTCTTTGTGTTTTTTTTATAAGATGAAATCTGTAGCGTGATAGAAAGGCAATTACTTGCGATTGATTCAGTATGATATGTACTGAATTGATCACTAGAGCTTATCATACTGAAAATGCTACCAACCTATACATCTGTTTTATTGTGACTGTCCGTTTTCCTTAAAGATAATAAACAAAATATTTAAATTATATGTAAAGTTACTGTATCATTGTTAAAATAGTCATAATTATTAACAAACAAGTTTTACATAATATGCTTCCTGCTGTACAAAATTGATTTTCATGTCTGATTTTCATAAAGAAGAATGTATATGTGCAAGGATTGCTACTTCCATGGTAACCTTTTTGATTTATTGGTTTTCTGATATTGTATTTTATAGAGCTGGGTGACAAGTTCTGGTGAACTGGCAATAATGCCCACTTTTCTGTTCCATTAATAAACTATAGCCTGAATATTGTTTTCTGATGGTGGAATTGAAATTATATTTCTTTTTAGGTGGCAGGAGGTTTTCTGAGGGAACTTCAGCAGATAGAGAGATCCAGAGAACATTAATGGAAGTGAGAATATCTTCTGTATTTTATAGTTGGTTTTTACATACTGTACTATTGTTTTATTGGTTTGTATCATTAAGCTGCAGGACTTTCATATCAGTTTAATGAATGAGATACATCCAAAACTTGTGTGAATTTGGTTTCAAATTATTTAAAGGATATTTGATTGCTTTTTAAAATCGTATTTGAATTTGAAAGTATAAGGGTGGCAGGGCTAGCCCTGAATGAGAAAGTTCCACCACATTATCTATTAAACTTCAAAATTTGCAGAAACCCACAGTTATATTCCAACAAAATAGTGCCAGAGGTAGACCACCCATATGAGCTAATTTAAATATAAGATTGAATCCCCATGGTGGGCCTATAGGGGTTTTCCCATTCCGACCAGTGCATATTATTGGTATGTGTCATGTCTGTAAAAAAATCCATTATTGCTAATGGAAAAATGTAGCAGGTTTCTTAAGACTGCATGATAAATGATTAAATGTTTGATGTCCATTAACCAAGGATCAGTTAGTCAGTTGTGCTCAAAACAAACTGTAATGTAAAAAAAATTCCATTAAAAGGAATGTAGAATGTTTGTTACATTTACTATCAGATGGTGTAATTATATTTGTTAGAAATTTGCCAGTAACCCCCAAAGTGAGTTGGAAATAAAGTTTATTGAAAACAGGCATTTTAATGAATTAAACTTATTTTCTGACGAGCTGGTGGGTGATCCATAAATTGCCACATGATTTAACTCTTTTAAAATGTTTATATTTTGATGGTGAAAAGTTGTCCTGAATGGATTATTGTAAGATTTGTTTTCTTTTTGTATTTTTTATGTTAAACTCTGTTTTAGTTGCTGAACCAAATGGATGGCTTTGATGCTCTAGGACAAGTGAAGATCATTATGGCCACCAACCGACCTGACACCCTTGATCCCGCTCTGCTGCGACCAGGCAGACTGGACAGAAAAATAGGTTTGTTCAGTCGCACTACTAATGCTTGTTACCATAGAAAAATGTAGCATGAGTTATCTCCCATTCCATGAATGACTTATGTCTGTGACTGGCCTCGGTGGTGTCCTTGTTAAGACATCAGACATAAGGCTGGTAGGTACAGGGTTCGCAGCCCTGGTACCGACACCCACCCAGAGCGAGTTTTAACGACTCGATGTAAGACCACTAACTCGCTTCTCTCTCACTGACCAACTAAGAACTAACACACTGTCCTGGATAGACAGCCCAGATAGCTGAGGTGTTTGCCCAGGACAGCGTGCTTGAACCTTAATTGGATATAAGCACGAAAATAAGTTGAAATGAAATGCGTTATTTGCATCATGGTATTGGTTTGGAAGCAGATGTGGAATGGAAGTGCTATAATCAGGGATCAGATTTAACATCGGCCATGTAGCAAATTGCCACAGTGCACTAGCCATATGCCCTAATGCCCTGAAAATAATTTTTGCAAATTACTAAGTCAAATGGCTTTGCAGTCTACTGTGCCAAATTTAGAGTATTATTTCTTAAAAGTATTATTTGTTCATGGCCATTCACAATCATCATCATTTTTACAAAGTACACATCTGTGAGTGAGAGAGAGAGAGAGAGAGAGAGGGGGGGGGGGGGGGGGGGGGGGAGAGAGAGATAGAGAAGGGGGAGAGAGATAGAGAAGGGGAGAGGTTAATGCCAACGATAAAAATATTTGTTGCAAAGTCAGTAATTTTGATGTACTGTATATCTTCGCCTATAAGTCGAATTTTTTTCCCAAAAAAATTATTTTATAACTTGAGGGGTCGACTTATAAGAGGGTAAAAAAAATATTACCGTTTTGGGGATTATTTTACAAGTTTCATTGTTGAAGTATGCCCTGTATTTATACTCAAATATGTTATTTTGACACATTTATTTTTTATAACCTTTTTTTTTTGGGCATTAGAACGGTTTTGGTTATGCAAGAGAACAGTCCACTTAGTTAAAATAACAGTCATCACTAATAGCAAAAATGTAAATAATACTAACTACCTGTTGCCTGAATTTATTTTGAAATCTGGTCACTGGCATTAATGGTTGTTCAAACAATGTTTTGTCGGTGATTAACTTCATGCATATTACTGAGCTTTCTCTTAAAACAGCTTAGACTGATATCTGCAGTTCACTAGAGCAATACATAAAAACCAGTGTACTTTCCAGAGTTATCCTCCTTACATGTATTAATATGGTGGTGGCAAAACATGTGATTAACTGATACTTTCAGTTTTATTGTAGTGATCTGTTGTCAGTGTTTATAAATAAAGTTGTTGTCTGTGCACAAAACAATGCTGTACAGTGCCATACGGTAACAGCCAAACAGCTTTTACTATCTACTAAGGGAATATTTCGTTTTGATGCTATGTTACTTGTTTGCGATATACAAAACGTGAAAACCGAAGTTTGTAAAATAATTTTCTTTTGTTCAAATATTGTACATTATTGTTCTCATGTGCTAAAACTAAGAAATACTTCAGTATTTATAAGTTGTTTTTCATGGGTCGACTTATAAACGGGTCAATAAAAAAATACATTTTCAGGGCTTGAAATTAGGGACTCGACTTATAGCCGAGATCAACTTACAGGCGAAGATATACGGTATGCTTTAAGGAGAGGGTGGGATATAACAAAACATTTACAGTTTGTTCGCTTGTAAAAATGTTGATACTTGTAATCGGTCCCTCGTTATGTATGGCCACAAAAGTTAATTATATCTTTGTGCAAAATAGCAATGTTTGAAAATAAAGTTTTGGTTTTTACGTGTTTCATAATATTATGGAAGTTGAAAAGTATATTAAAATTTATGATTATTCTGTAGCATAGACAAATAATATTTACTATTGATAGATTTGAAATGTAATATAATTTAATTACTGTTATTTCAGAAATTCCATTACCAAACGAACAAGCCAGATTGGAAATCTTGAAGATTCATGCTTCACCTATAGCCAAGCATGGAGAAATTGGTATTTATTGTTCTGTTGTAAACTTTATTGCTGCAATCTGGAGTATATTTGTTTAATAATTAAGTATTTAGACCAGATCTCCCTGTAGCATTCCATTTTATTTTTTTAAGCAACCATCTTCATTCTAGGTTGGTGGGCCCATTGGGCTATTTCTTGCTCCAGCCAGTGCACCACAACTGGTACATCAAGGCTGTGGTATGTGCTATCCTGTCTATGGGATGGTGCATATAAAAGATCCCTTGCTGCTAATTGAAAAGAGTAACCCATGAAGTGGCGACAGCGGGTTTCCTTCCTCAATAATTGTGTGGTCCTTAACCATATGTCTGACGCCATATAACTGTAAATAAAATGTGTTGAGTGCGTCGTTAAATAAACCATTTCCTTCCTTCCATTCTAGGTCATATACAAATGCAGTTAACCATATCAAAGTATTGAAAGCAGGACATTTCTGCTGCATTAGTAACTAAACAGTTTTATAGGATAGTGGTGTGAAAGTTTTGCTTTTGTTTTAGTCATTTATTTTGTTTCACTAAGATGACAAATATCATTGGCAGTATACTGATTGTGTTGACTTAATTCCCTATCGGGGTAGGATCTAGCTCAGTTGGTAGAGTCGTAGGAGCTTGCATCATAGGATAGTCTCCCACCTCGGTGGACCCATTCTCTGATATATCAACAGTCATGGTATATGCTGTCCTGTCATGGGGAAGTGCATGTAAAAGATCCCTTTCTGCTAATGGAAAAAGGTTGAGGGTTTCATTAGACTTTGTGTCAAAAATTATGAAATGTCAGACATCCAATAGTTGATGATTAATATATCAATGTGCTCTTAACACTTCAACTTTCTCATCCCAGTTCAGTAAGTAGCTGACACTTTTTGAATATAGTACTGAACACATGAAATCCCTTAAGTATTGCATTTATACACCTTAACTTAACACTTTAACTTTTTCATCCCAGTTCAGTAAGTACCGGACACTTTTTGAATATAGTACTGAACACATGAAATCCCTTAAGTATTGCATTTGTACACCTTAACTTAACACTTTAACTTTTTCATCCCAGTTCAGTAAGTAGCCGACGCTTTTTGAATATAGTACTGAACACATGAAATCCCTTAAGTATTGCATTTATACACCTTAACTTAACACTTTAACTTTTTCATCCCAGTTCAGTAAGTACCGGACACTTTTTGAATATAGTACTGAACACATGAAATCCCTTAAGTATTGCATTTATACACCTTAACTTAACACTTTAACTTTTTCATCCCAGTTCAGTAAGTACCGGACACTTTTTGAATATAGTACTGAACACATGAAATCCCTTAAGTATTGCATTTGTACACCTTAACTTAACACTTTAACTTTTTCATCCCAGTTCAGTAAGTAGCCGACACTTTTTGAATATAGTACTGAACACATGAAATCCCTTAAGTATTGCATTTATACACCTTAACTTAACACTTTAACTTTTTCATCCCAGTTCAGTAAGTACCGGACACTTTTTGAATATAGTACTGAACACATGAAATCCCTTAAGTATTGCATTTGTACACCTTAACTTAACACTTTAACTTTTTCATCCCAGTTCAGTAAGTAGCTGACACTTTTTGAATATAGTACTGAACACATGAAATCCCTTAAGTATTGCATTTATACACCTTACTGGGGCGGGACAATGCTCGCCTGATGCACGATTGATCTAGGATCGATTCTTGTCGGTGGGCCCTTTGTGCTATTTCTTGTTCCAGCCAGTACTCCACAACTGGTGTAAAAAAGGCTGCGGTATGTAATATGCTGTCTGTGGAATGGTGCATATAAAAGAAAGCTTGCTGCTAATTGAAAAGAGTAGCCCATGAAGTTGCGACAGCAGGTTTCTCCTCTCAATATCTGTGGTCTGATAACTGTAAATAAAATATGTTGAGTGCGTCATTAAATAAAACATTTCCTTCCTTATACACCTTATTCTAAGCTGCGATTTCTTCTCTATCAAGTTTTTACAGTAGCATATAAAGGGTCTATCAGGGGCTTAATAGGTTATTAGATTGAAATAGGTGTCATTAAAACTTCATATATTTTAAGTGGTACATCCAAATAATTCAGACCAATTTTGTTTTACCAAGTTCATTAGACTGAACTCAAAGCAATTCAGTCATTTGAATCTGTCAAAATTTGTACAATCCTTCACCCCTCCCATCTGTCATTTTTATACGCCCATCTATGGGTTGTATTATGGTATGGCATTGTCAGTCTGTTAACTTTTTCTTGTCTGGACCATATCTTGCATCAGATCTCACATGTAGGAACAACTTGGGATGGAGGTGTCGCGTTCTATTACTAGGTCACTGTGACCTACTTTTCACGGTCTACTGCACATAACAGTAAATCATTGTCCGGATCATATCTTGCATACAGATGCAAAAATTTCACATAATTCTAATTGAATCATACCCGTATTATACTCATTAATATAGATATGGTTTTCCATTAAACTCCTGATGGGCGTATTATGTACCTCACCGGTACTCGTGTGTCTTTTGTAATTAGTAATGTTATTTCATTTCAGACTGGGAGGCTGTAGTAAAACTTTCTGAAGACTTTAATGGTGCTGATCTGAGGAACACGTGTACAGAAGCAGGTGAGTTTCTCATGATCTGTTTTCCCCATCCAGTCACAGCAGATATTGTCTTACAGGTGTCAATGATATATGGTAGAGTCCCAGATGGTTATAACCACCACTTACTTTTTATACTTCAAATGATATCCCTCTTCAGTCTTCCTACTTTCAGATATAGTGAACCAATCTAAATCTGCCTTCTACATTTCGATCCTGAACATAATTTTTTCAGTATACCATAAAAGATATAACTTCCCACAAATAAGTAGTGTAAATTTGTTTTTAATTTACAGGAATGTTTGCCATCAGGGCAGAGCGTGACTATGTGATTGAAGAGGACTTCATGAAGGCTGTTCGTAAAGTTTCTGACAATAAGAAACTGGAATCAAAGCTGGACTACAAACCTTTGTGATCTTGATCTTGTTGTATGTTGACATTCATTACTCTCATGAAACACTTTAGTGTTCATATTCGAAATAAAATGCTGAAAGTGGTGCTGTCTTTTTGTTATGTGATTACAATACAAAGCAGATACTTGAAAGAAACACAAAACATAAGTGCAATTTTATAATCACCAATGTTGACTTTAATCACAATTGGGTTTTAAAAAAATACATTTGATGGCATGGAACATGTTCCAAAATTGTTAGTTAATACAAGAATTGTCTAGAATAATAGTGAGCTGCATTTGTGCAAGCAATAATTGGGTGATCTCCCTTAGAAGTACATTAGTGATGTACTGCATTTTATTTTGACCTGTGGAAGAATTTCAAATGTTTATGGCAAATGGACCATCAAAAATAAGTAAAAACTTGTAGGTAATTTAGCACTATGATTGTAGACAATGTGAAGTGTGGAATACACTTAATCTTCCCTTATGCTAAACATGATTCAAGAATAAATAAAAAAAACATATTCCATGCTTCTGTTGCATAGACAACTTGCATAAATTATATACAAAATATATTTAGTGCACAGCACTTCTTTTAAACTATACAGAAAAAAAAAATGTTTTAACAAATGTTATCGAAACCATTTACTACTATATTACAACATACATGTATACAGAAAATATTTCATACAAATATACTTTTTAACAGAAATTGTACATAAAATGTTTCCTTATTACAACACAACCATCCACCTCCCCTTGCCCCAAGGCGACATCAAAATGCATAACTTTGGTCTGCATCAACAAATTACTTTGAATATATCACAATTAAATATTTGGTATACTGTATTGTTAAACATTGCACTGCAGCCTTTTGTTTATATAATTTGTAAGGCCCATTTTCCACTATTTCTGTATGTGAAAATGCATTTCCATGCATACATTTTCAAGCGGGTTTTTAGCAGTTACCACAAAAATCTGATATTATCAAATACATTTTCAAGTGGGTTTTTAGCAGTTACCACAAAAATCTGATATTATCAAAGTGTGTTAACCAATAAAGGGGACATATTTTCCACTTATCCCAGACATTTTTTAAACAGAAATCTCTTTTGGTTCTATTCAGTATGAAATGTACACATTTAAACATGCTCAAAAATGCACATTTTTGCTCTCAACAAAACTGCATGAAAAAATTGCTTGTCATTTTAAAAAAGAAGAAGAAATAAAACTCACAATTATCAGTTGTAAATGACAGTTTAGAAAATTTTAAATAAAATAAAAGCACTAATTTTTAACAAGTTCCAATCATGTTATATTATTAACGGTAATAAGTTAAGTTTAGTTGACCAACACTTATTTGAAAAGTTACTAGTCAAAAAATGTGAAATGTATATTGCATTTTAGAATGTACATAATATTTGGTAATATATTGCAGAATTTAAACTAGTTTATCATATATTTCACTACGGAAAAAAGATCACCAGTATAATAGCTAACCAGTATAGTAGCTAAATTACTGATGGCAATTTTAGGTCAAATTTAACTTCTGCATAAAAAAAGTGACTCGATCGATCAGTTTAAAAGCAGTAGCCATGAATTTATCTTGGATTTCAAAAAACTGATACTTGAGATCTTTTTTTGCTTCTTTTCAGGGGGAGATAAAGTAAACTTAAGTGGAAACCACAGAATCGCAGTGAATAAAACATGTAATATTGCACTTCCATCCATTGGATTCATTATGCCATTTATATGAAGAATCTTTCCATCAGTCCACCATGTATATTCAGAATTACTCACAACACCATCGAGACGAACCATTTTTTCTCAACACTCCTGCTTCAGATCACAACCATCAATATATAACATCATTCTTAAATACACATACATTTTATTCATGCAAAATACACATTTCACACAAGACAGAATAAATGTCAAACAAAATATGGATACAATTTGTTAATTAAGATTGTTTTATTTGTTGATAACAAATTCAGTTGCATTTGAAACATATCGTTGGTTGAGTAGAATAAGTTTACCCTGAGCACATTTTAATGTGAAATTATTAGATATTACAGAGGGCCCTGTCGTATGGGACTGAAATGCTTTAGTGTGAATACTGGATTAGTTTTCTTATGCTATGACTGATGGGACTGATGGGACTGTGGTATCAGTTTGTTGTTCACAAATTCCCAAACAATATTCTAATTTAGACAAAAATAATATTTATGAACGGTACATAATAACTGCAGTGACCTTCATTTCATAGCTATATGAAAATTTTACATTCATAATTTAACAACGTAAGCCCAGAGTTTCAGAAAATATATTTCCATTATTGAAGATGTTCATTAAAAGAATACTCTAAAGAAAAAAATATGTACGCCATTTCCAAATGAAAATGTGGACTTTAAATCATGTAAGAAAAATAACATCTTGCCATAGACTCATTGTTATACAACTATTCAATAAATTTGTTTGCTTTGTATTCAATTATGTAAAATGGTATACACTAATTTTGAACTATTTATGTAAAATAAATACCTCATAAACTTTTGCGTTTGCGAGCAAAAATTATTTAAGATAAATTATTTTAATTTTATGTTTTGGCTATGCACATTTTTCCATGAGTATATTTAGATATAAACATATGAACATTAATGATCCAACAGAATCCGTTATTCTTTGCCGTCTTCTCTCATGTTCTTTGGTAGGACTCGAGGGTACAGCTGAAAAGAAGACAACAAAATAATTAATAGCCATTAACAAAAAGTTAAAATTTGGTTTTGTTTAACGACACCACTAGAGCACATTGAGTAGCTCTTAATGTCTAAGGCCTGATTTCTTGCTGGTGGCTTAAATATGAAAAGCTTAAATTTTGAAACATGCTCAGATATTCAAACTACAATGTACTGTCAATCAAGTCCGATGCTCTTCATATACAAAATTATTCAGATGAAACCGATTTTGCTGTGGAGATCAAAACTGAAGCATTAATGTGAAATGAAAAGTTTAATTGATCCTCTCTCAAACTGAATTTTAATTAAGAAAATTAGCTGAACTGTCAACAAGAAACTCTGCCTAAGTGTATACAGGGATGTCAGAGGGGCTGGAACAAAAAAGCTTACTGCGGCCGGTGTCCAGGGGCCGTTCAAGGGCCCCTGAAGGAAAATTGTTGTTTGAAACCCCTGGAACTGCCAAAAATTGCATTCAACGCTAACAAATCAAATCTAAACCGGTTATAACATATAACATATGGCACACATCATAAACTTGAAACCGTGACAACATGCAAATGAACCTTGTGTAGTCAACAGTATTGAACATAATGTTTTTGGATTTTTTAAGACAAAATGGGAAAGCGCATTTACGCTTTCCGCGTAGCTCACACATTAAAAATGGACTTCACAAATATGTGAATACGGTTTATGGCAGGTTGTATTCACTAATCATCATGTTGTACTAGTCATGTCAATGAATAGTATTAATTATGGACAAAATCATCTTTATATCACTTGTGTTTCAGTTAAAAAACTGATTAGTTTCACAAGAAACCCCCCCCCCCCCTCAATATTCATCTAAACTTATGAACAGAACTCACAAAGGACAAACTTTATTCTGTGTTTAGCATATCTGTAAACACATGTCAGCATATAGCAGACAGGAAATACAAGAATTCTTCATAATTAAATGCCTCACGTACCATAAACTGATTTGGTGTTGCTCACATGTCCATCTATGGATACCATAAATGGAGATGTTAAAAACGTTTTTAATGAATTTCATAAAAATAATTTGATTTAAAATTAATCAAGTAAAATGTAAAAAAATAAAAAATTATTAAGCAGAAGCAAAAGAAAACATCCAAACTGAAACAGCAAAAAAGAATGTTTGGACCAGTTTAATGGAATAGGTGGTAATCCCATAGGTCACAGGTCAGGTTAAGGATAAAAACTGATGGTGTATGTGGGGTTATGCATGTGTATAGTCATATACACATATATACATACCCCTAGTAGATTCTTGGCAACATATCCTTCTCGGTCTAGTTTCTTGGCCCACCACCATTCCTTCTCTTTCTCGTCTCCTTTTCGTAGAATGGTAACGTTATCATTTATTTTAACCGTCAACTCGTCCTTGTTCTGAGACTTGTAGTCAAACACTGCGTACACCTCACCATTGTTGAGAATTCCCAGTTTCTCCTGAATACCTGTACAAGTAAATAGTGATGTCATTAATGGACATGCATCAGTAGATTTCAAAGTAGGACTATTTGATTTCTAAAACAGATTATTTCAACAAATGAGAAAAAGGAAACACTGACATCATTTAGCAGTTAACTTCTACTGAAAAGGTAGTAAGTAATGTTTTAAAGATGCATTTTCATAGATAGTGCATCATTTACAATGGCCTTTGACCCAGTCATGGGGTATTGACTGGAATAAGAGAAAAACCCTAAATGGGTTCAGAGGTAATTTGATCCTAAAATCCAAGTACCTTGGGCGAGTGTTCTAACACCAGGCTATATCCCTCCCTAAAGAGAACACTTTCTCAAACCAACTAGTTATGACTTAAGCTCATTGAACATCGCTACACATTGATTTATTATTCAACAGCTATTGAGGTCAAACATTTGGTCATTCTGAAGAAAGCTGTACATTTTTTCTATATATGCACATACCATGGCCTTTGGTACATACCAGTCATGGGGCATTGGTTGCAATGGGGAAAAAACCTAATCGGAGCTTGGATCCAGCAATGGGATTTGATCCTATGACCAAAGTCCTTCAGGCTAGCACTCTTAACGACTTTGTTCAGGGGGCAGGATCTAGCAATCTAAAGTTAAAGTTTGTTTAACAACACCACTTGAGTGCATTGATTTATTATAAATACATAGTCTTAGAAATTTTTTTCTTCTATTTTTCATTTTTATTCATACTTACTTAGTACTAGTACAACAACAATGCCATAACCTACACTGTAGAATTATCTCCCCTTGCCGGATGTATGACATAACCTGTGCATGGGCAGACCGTATATCCTCTTACAGCATTGTTGTTGTGCTAATACGGTAATTAGAATAAGACTATTAGAGAGGAAACCTGATACATTTTTCCCTTAGTAGCAAGGAATCTTTTATATGCACCATCCCACAGACAGAACAGCACAAACCATAGCCTTTGATATACCAGTCGTAGTGTACTGGCTGGAAGGAGCAATAGCCCAATGGGCCCACAGACAGGGATCAGCCTAGACCAACAATGCTTTACCACTAAGGCTCAAAACAACCGGATCTGGGTCTGGGACTGAGTCTGATAAATATGGTACCAGCCAAAAATAAAACTCATTGAATCGAATGTGACAAACACACAGCGTCTGTGTTTTGGCGTGAACTACATATCTGGCAACATAACATAGAACATCTTATGTATTTTCTGGCAGCTGCACAATGTTCAAACCTTACTCTTTTCAGTTCTTTTAATAAAAACAGGAAAGGTATATATTAATCAACATTTGATTTCTCATACTTATTGTTTATAGAAGTAAATTTATCTAAAGATATAAATACATTAATATATATTGATAGCATGTAACCGTTACAGTCCGACATTAAACTACAACAGATGTGGTGTGTCTGCCACACTCGCCACACCCAGACCAAGACATGGTGTGTTTTGGGCCTTAGTTGTGATTGAGGTACTCACTGTACAGGTAGTCAGAACACCCGTCGTAGCCGTCCTCGTCCTCCTCGCACTTCTCGGCAGCCGTCTCGTGGTCGCTGTACGTGGTCGCGAAGATGCATGCGCCGTGCTCCACGATGAAGCGCACCATCGGCAGGTTGTTACACGACGCCGCGCAGTGTAGTGGAGTCCTGAAACACACACAGTCAATACCAGTCTTCATTTTAACCTCAGTTTCTTCATTATCATATTTGTGGACTCATTATGTGTATGTACTTTGTGTATGATCCCTATTGTTGCTGGGGATCTATGATGAGTAACATATTAACAAACTTCATTATAAAGTAAAAAACCCACACCCCCCCCCCCCCCGAAAACTGTAGTATGTTCTTTATATTAAGTTAAATGAAAACCTGAGGGATTTTTTTTAAAGGGTTGTAGTGTTTTAGATTATTCTCCAATTTGTTGATTTATTTTTAACTTTATTTTTATGCTTATAATCCAACTGAGGTTCAAACACATTATCTTGGGTACGCACATCAGCTAGTATCTGGGCTGTTTGTGCAAAACAGTGGGTTAATGATTGTCGTGGTTAGTCAGACAGAAGTGGGTGTAGTGGCTTTACTTTAATAAATTATCTTAGTTGACTATAAGGTACCATATCTCAAGAAACGGGGGGGGGGGGGGGGAAGAGAGACTTATTTACAAATAAGGGCCTAATTTCTTAAATGCCGTTGGGCTTATTCATATACATGAGTAAATTTTTCATCAAATATGGTAGTCAACAACAACTGAAAGTTAAACAAAAATTAGTTGTATGCTAAATGAATGAATACAATCACTATACAGTTCTGTGGTGTGAAATGTAGAGTATAGGACCATACACAAAGTACATACATCACAAAACATCATTTTCTTTTGCTTCACTCCCATACCCATTTGTATGCAAGCCTATTGAAATCTTTGATCCCCCACTCAGCCATATGTATGCATTAGTGCCAAAGATGAGTCTCATGGAATATTTATGAAAAGATTGTTAAATACCTACCACAATAATGACAGTTTATTCATGGTGGTCAAACTATCTTATCAACAAAATTTTCTCGATCCTCAGTATAACATAGTTAGATTATCTAAATGAAAAGCATGAAATTAGATGTGATAAAAACACGAGTACCCACGACTTTATGCAAAGACATATGCAAATTCACCACAATGTTTCGAATCCCCTGCCATATATATGTACTTTGTGTATGATCCCTATTGTTGCTGAGGATTTATGATGAGAAACGTATAAAGAAAACCGTGGACACTACATTATTTCTTACCAGCCATCACTGTCGGGTGAATTAACGTCACAACCAAACTCTACGAGGAAGTGGACAATCTCATAGTGGCCGGCACAGATTGCGTTGTGGAGAGCAGTGATACCTTCGTCATTGGGCGTGCTGACATCTTTTACCTGATAATAACAATACAGGTCATTAGAGAAACTCATCATAATATCAATAGATTTTTAATTTTATAATAACACAATGATCGATTTCAAAACCATAGCTAAATTAAAATTAGGATTAGAAAAAAGAAAGTGTTTTTCATTCTCTTCTGAAATCGGGGTTTGAGGGTTCTACATGTCTTTTAGTTTTTAATTTATTTTCTAATCATATATCTGATAAACTGCAAAGCAAAAACACATGCTTTAAAAAACAACTGTATAAATAAAAACACATTTCTTGCAATTCAACTCTATTTGTTTTTAGATATACATTAAAGGGAAATACTCTTATCATGGGGAAAAAAACCTGTGAAAGGTGTGAAATAATATTTTGATCATGAACTTAAATAACCACAATAGTAATTCGTCCAATAAAGAAAGGTTCACTAATGGATAGTGGCTTAATGCATCAATCCTGCACCATGGTGAGGAACAGCACACACAGAGATCATTGTTGCAAGCTGTCTATACATTGGTGAAGAACTTACAATATGGACTATGGTAAAGCTTATACATGAATACTGTATGGAAATATTTCTTCTGAAACTGTGTAACTCTCATTCTAAATATTTACATGAACAATACCATAAATAAACAAACAAACAAAAAACCCAAACAAAATGCAGAAAATAAACCTACCTCTTTGGCTGTCCTCATAACCAGGTCAAGTTCACCCTCGAGAGATGCATCCAGCAGAAGAGCCAGAGGGTCGAAACTTACTCGGTTTGAGACCTTTTTAGATTTTTTACTTTTCAGATTGGTCTTCTTCCTCAACACGACCCCTTCAGGAGAGGGTAGTGGAGAAAGCTGAGCTTTGGAAGACTCGCTGGCACTGTTAGCGTCCGTCTGGCTGTTGTCCGATTGAGCACTACTACCGCCACCATTTTCTGACTGCTCAGAGTTTGAAAAGGCACTTGACTGGTAGTTTGAAAGACCACTGCTTATTTTTTGATTGGCTGCATATTTCTCGTAGCCTCCCCGTAAATACTTGTGCAGGTCCTCATTGTCGCTATCCGAGTGTCGTCTGCGCACCTGCTTTGGCGTGTTGGCTTTGTAACTGCCTTTGTCCGATGCTATGTGCTGGTATTGGGGCAATCCCACCAGTCCGAAATGAGTGTGTGTCCTCGTTGGACTGTCCGTACCTGTGCCTTCCCCTTCCCCTTGAGCAGAAGATGACGGCTGGTTGAAAGCAGTCCTTTGTTCGAACCCAGCCCCATCTTTGTCCTTGGTCACGGAAACATGACTAGCGGTCGGCACATTGTAACTACCACTGTTTTCTGATGGGGAGCTGCTCCCAGGCAAACTGTTCTCATCCTGCTTTGGCTGTTCTGCCGTTTGAACTTTAGGAACATTTGCATTCTGATACAACTTTTGCATATTTGCTTGGTATTTCTGCAAAGCTGAGCTGCCTAGTTTACCCATGTACGTGTTCATTATTGCATTTTTCGTGGCGTATCTGTAAGTTGGAATTCCTTTTGAAACCCCAGCCTGAGACACCGCCGTTGTACTGCCACTGTTAGAACTCGTGACTGGGGTCGAATGAGCCTGCAGCTGAGGCTTCTCCGCAACGGGAGAGTCAAAAGAAAACCTGCCATCTGTAACATCACCTTGTTGAGAGTCGGTGCCATTCTGTGGAGAATCTTTAGAGGAGGAATGTGCCACATTCGAAGGAGACATCTTACTTTCTGACACCAGTGTCTGGACGCCTTTTTTAGAAAATACAAAAGAAGCAGACACTGGCTGTCCAGGCTTTGGCTGACTGTATGGAATGTTTTGAGGACCATCACCTTTAAGAAGACCCTTTCCTGGAACTGAAGAACCACCAGGACCTTTCTGAGCTGGTGCTGCTGACCCTGGAGGCTGGTTGCTGGAATTTCTAATGGGTGGAGACGGCTTCTGCTTACTTGTGGCAGACGGCAAGAGCTGTCCACCATTTGACAACCCAGCATTACCTCTGCTGTTTGGCGAGTTCTGAGAACTGTCACTAGAAGCTGGAGAGCTCTGGCCACTACCAGCCTGCCTCTCTTCCTCCGTGATGTTAATGACCGGTTGCTGTAGCGATTGTCCTGGCAGCCTTCCTGCCAGCACCGTTGTACTGTATGTGCTTCCAAAGGGCCTGGGGGCGTACTTTGCAATGTTTGTCACGTTAAACTTAGGAGGTCCTTGACTATTAGCACTAGACACTTTGTTCTCCTGACCGAAAGCTGCGCTCTGGTCTCCATTCTGAATCTTACCACCTTGACTGTCGGCCGATAACGGTCCATTCATGGACGGGCCAGACTTCGGACCATTCAGATCGTGTTTCCTCCGATAGAAATCACTGTGTACCCCACTGGGCAACTGTTTATCCTCAGTCCTCTCGTTATTGTTCAACTCTTTGCTCGGTTCGCTCACACTGTTTTTGTCTCCAGTAAACTTTGTATTGGAAGGAAGAGACTGATATTTTGGATCTTTCTTCATGAAGCCAGCGTTTTTACACAAATCATCCTGGGTCGTGTCTTTGATAACCTGCTGGACGTATGGTTCGACGGCGGCTATGTTGGTTCCCGGGGGTCGGCCCGGGTATTTGTTCTGGTTGAGGATGTTTTTGTTCTGTTGGGCGTGTTCGTTCTGCTGTGATCGGCGTTTCTTGATTCGTTGTTGTAGTTCCTGTATCCGCACATCCATCTTGCTGGCCTCGTCTTTCTTGTGAAACAAGAGTTCTCGCTGAGCTGACAGTTTGTTGCTTTGTTCGTCATTCAGTTTGTTGCGCGACTGAAATATTTCAAAGAAATATTTATTTTTAAAATCTTTCAATTTCTGTGTTTCCAACTATAACGTACTTGAAAAAACTAAAACTAAAAATTTCAAATAAATATTTCATAAAATCTTTTAATTTTTATTTTCTCAACTGTAAAAGTTGTCCATTTTATATGTTAATTACATATAGGTAATAATAATTTACAGAAAACATAAATCAATGGCAAGAGAATGGGGAGATATGGATTTTTTTTTTAGGAAATGTTTAACTCTCATAAAATTAATCTTCTTTCAAAAAGTAGGCGTTGAGGGCACATTTTTTTTCTGTACATGTATTTCATTGGTAAATATGTATTCCCTCTGTACATGTAAATTCCCTCGTACATGTAAATTCCCTCTGTACATCAGTATTCCTTCTGTATAAGTGTATTCCCTCCAGATATATACATTCTATACAAGTATATTCCTTCTGAATATTTGTCTTCCCTTTGTATAAGTGTATCTCCTCTGTATATGCATATTTCTTCCATAGTACAGAAGAAATATGCATATACACAGAGGAGATCCACTTCACTACAACTCATATGTTCCCTCCATAAATCAGTTCTGAGGAGGAGATTACGTACCACCAGCTCCTTCCTCAGTTTCTCCAGCTCGGCGACAGCGGCTGACTGAGTTTCACCGTTTATCCCATTGATCTTGCCTTTCTGTATTTCCTCCAGCTGCTTCGTCAGGTGTTCAACTCGCGCCACGGCCATAGACAGTTCCTTCTCTTTTTCATTGAAGAGTGCCTTCACAGAATCCAGTTCCGAATCTGAAATGTTCCACATTCATGTGACACCATGCTGTAATGTTATCCAGTGTATTGAAGGCCATCATACATTCTGACAACTGATGGATTTACTACATTCATGCAGCTATTGATATCAAACAGCTAACATTCAGTAATATGTTACAGTGTTTAATAATTGTATATGCGTAATTTGTATGATGTCAAGCATAAATGCTGGTTTTTAATACTTGATGTGTAACTAGTATGACGACGTCAAAATTATTATTGAAATTGTTTATTGGATAATATTAATTTTATAACACATGTGTCTTAATTGAAAGGGAACAATTTGATTTATTTTACGAAGAAATATTAAGACCTGTTGTGTAGTTGTCAATTTTTTTTTTTAAATGTTATCCATAGTTTCAGACCAGACAAATGTGAGTTATTACTCAGAAATATATCCAATGTCAGTTCTGCTTTCAGTCAGAATACTGGTTATAGGAAACATAATAATTTATTTATAGCATAGTGTTAATGAAGATCAGGCAAATTATTGTTAATAATCAAATCATAACAGGTGTTAAAAACATATCATTTTTTATTTTCGCTTTTTATTTTTTGGCAACAGGGAAAAAACAGTTAACTACTTATTATACATTTAAAATTTAACATTTTGTTTTACATTCATTTTACATATCAACTTTTGAGGCCATTTGAAATCATAATGTAATGTTAACCACATAAAAAACTTATATTCAGTACTGCAAGTCAGTTATGACATGGTGTATGAAAAACAGCTATAGCAATTTACACCTGATAAATTCTGAACACAAAGATTTGTTGATTAATGCATTTCTGACACGCAAAAACTCTTTATAATGTCACAATCTGAAACCAAACATCCGGCAAGACCACATATTTCATGTACCTTGTAAGTACAAAAGACCAACAGGATGTTTTTTCTCTACATGGATTACCTTCCTGGAGCAATGTCCTTCAGCAGACTTTAATATATGAAGGACCTGTATGTACGCTCTTGTTACATTAATCGGAGGGATGAAACTAGACATCTTATTCTGCTTAATGTTTATAAAGTTCAATTTGACATATTGAATAACATAGGTTATAAATCAGCATTACTGAAGACACTTATTCATACTCAGGGCTGTGATTACTCCCGGATTATGTTGAGAAATGAAAATTTCACCTGCTGGACATTACGAAGAATCTCCTGCACATAAAAAAGTGTCAATAATGATACACAAAAACCTCTAAAAATATGGCATATATTCCGAGTTGTTGTAATGTCTAATGAAGTTCAAGAGTGTCTTAAAGAAAACATTTAAAAAATGTAACATTTTTCATTCTGTGTCATGAAGTTCAACAATTCAACCATTTCAACTGATTCACAAACATAACCAATTACCTATCTCCAGATGACATAAAAAGCAACAACTTTGGGTTTGTGAAGTACTGGACAAATTTATAGATCAAATTTATTACTAGCATAAAAATGTTGGTATAACATACAAAGACGTAATGTGGGACTGAATGTCAGTAATGTAAGACTGAATGTCAGTAATGTGGGACTGAATGTCAGTAATGTGGGACTGAATGTCAGTAATGTGAGACTGAATGTCAGTAATGTAGGACTGAATGTCAGTAATGTAGGACAGAATGTCAGTAATTTAGGACTGAATGTCAGTAATGTGGGACTGAACTTCGGAAACTTCCCGAGTCTATAGACAAGGGTTTTAGTTGCAGCTACTCTTTGCTGTTACCATTTATGTGATCCCTTATTTCTTTCCATAATTAATATACTTTCAGAAACAAATTTCACATAAAGGGGATGTGAAAAGAATACCATATTTCAAGCAAGAAACTATTTTAGACAGGAATACTCTACAATGATGTGATAGGCCCCTGTATCTTTAACCAGAGAATAACTCAACACAACAACAACATACTGAGGTTTCCGTTTGCCGTCTTGTGCTGCTCCACCTGACCGCGGAGAGCTCTCAGTTTCTTCAGCTTCAGCTCCTGGGTGTCCACCTTGTCCCGGAGCCTGCGCAGCCGGTCCTGCTCTGACGACAGCTGTGTGTGTCTCTGCTCCTGGTGCTTCAGGTACTTGAGGCGCTGCTCCTTGGCAACCAGCATCTGCTGCTGGCTCTCGATCTGCTGCTGCTGTCGAGCAGCCATCTCCTGCAGCTCGTTCAGGGTCAGGTCCATCCCACCCGGCAACTGAAGAAAAAGACATATCATATTAATTAGAATCTCAATCTCCAGCAGCTCATTCAGGGTCAGATCCATCCCACCCCGCAACTGAAGAAGAAGAAGAAAAATCATGTTAATTACAAAACAAATTCTAATTTGTATTATTATTATTCATACTTACCTAGTGCTAGCACAACCGATATGCTAATCAACTTGATAGCTGATACATTTTCTAGTCCTGAATATTTTGGTATTTTAAAGATGAAAAGTTAAACCTGATTTCAAGTTTAATCATGATTTATAGTTCAAATCTGAATTGAGAAAGGATCAAGTAATAAAGTTTCTGAATCAGTTTTAGCTTCCACTCAAAATCTATTTGGACTGAATGTTCTGTGTGTGAAATTGTTTCTGACATAATTATATGGAAAGGGATATTTTAATGATACCTTGGATCATTATAAACTATTTGTTGATTAGTATACCATTATTTTGACTCTTGGTTAAGGGAGAGAGAAGAAATTAAAAACCTACTGCCATCACACTACTAGCAGAATATGACTTTTGAAGTCACACAGCATAGCTACATTATGAAATCGCTCATTTCATGCAATGTGGCTCAAATAACAGAAATAATAGCTTTTCCCCTTAATTTGTATGGTCTGCAGGATACAATGTAAAGATAGTAACTAGTTAATGAAGTCAGATTCAGGCCGAATAAGAAATTTTGCTCAACAGAGCCTCGCAGAATTTCCCATTCTGACCTTCACAAGATAAAGCCGATATCCGACGTCATTAACTATTTATTCTCTGTATACATGTCACTGTACACCAGTCTCTTTCATGTACTGTAAGTTACTCATCTAATGACTACAATGACGAGTGGTTACACTGGCCACAGTTTGGTGGAACACAGACGAGTTCCAGGTCAGTGGAAAATAACATTAGCCGTACGTTCCCAACTTCCCACCTATGACGAAGGAGTCCTCCCCAAACACAGGTGTACACAACACAGTGTGTCATACAAGTAGAGATTATCACCTCACATCGTCAACAAGATAAAACACATTTTTGTTAGGAATGCTTGAAATATTCTAATACAAATTCACTGAACCATCCATGGGAAACAAGACTGATTTTTCAATGTCCTATTATAATTTATATGATGCTCTTCTGATAATGGTTGGAAAATAAATAAGGAATATATAAAACTAAAAATTGTTCACATGTGCCCAAAGCTATTCTGATGATACTTTGAGATGCTTTAAATTTCTTATAGCTGAATAAACATAACTTTGGTTTTAACAATTACTTGGAAAGTGAACAAAACAAAATGTTATGGTACTAAATATTTCGTTTGTGACACCTGAAATTTGTTTCAGTCAAGACATAAACTTAATAATAATAATACATAACTTGTTTATTATTCTGTGTATAATATCCAACAAATTATTTAAAACATTTTTTTAAAATACAAAACCACATAATTATATTTTTTTTATTATCATACCTCAGGCATAAAATAACCTGCCAAAGTTTCCATTGGAACTTAATCCCATGTACTGCCAGAAACAGTACTAATGAAAAAACCACAAGTGAATCTTCCCGAAAACAACACAATCCAACAGATCGACTAACAAATGCATGTATATTTAGATGTGTATTATCTTCTCAACTCTGTCATCACTGAGCTAATGTATCTGGACTGATTCCAAGTGGTCAACATGCATGATATGGCAGGAATAAACCACAAGCCCATGAACAACGCAATTCCCCATTCAGTTGTTTACAACTTAGTGTGGTCCATGACCCCAACGCATTGTTTGACCAACACACTGGGATATGCGCGAAATGCTGTCAAGTGTTAGAAACAACTCTGGCCAATGGTGTACTATCAAACAAAGTGATCTGGCAGACTCAGATCAGAGTTATCGGCTTATTGCGTCCTTGTTGATGTCGGGTAATGACACACCTACATGTAAATCTAAATAAACAATTTCATATTTAAAGGGACTGTCCTGTGTCCTGAGTCTATTTCTATTGCAACATATTTATGTCTAACAGATCCTTTTCGTTGACTAAAATTACGTAATAAATATACAGAACTTCACATATGTTGTTTTCGCTTCCTATTTATTGCACAAGTTTATTTTGCGCAATATATAGCATGAGACTGCGTAGCGGTCAAGTGGTATGTTCTTTCACAAAATAAACGAGAGCAATATATAGGAAGCGAAAACAACATATGTGAAGTTCTGTATTTATTACATACCTTCATTTATGTTTTACAAAAATGTTTTGTAATTTAACATAACAACTCTTTGTTAAATCAATGATCAAAACTCCTTTCATGGATTTACTTAACGTTAAGAATCATACTCTGCGGCAGCCTTGTGTAATGTTTCAAACATTGGGAGTGGGGAAAATTACAACACGACTGTCAAGTTGGCCAATTCTGTTGACAGTTGGTGGTCTGAACCTAGCATTATTATCCAATGCATATGGTTATTTTGACACTGGGGGGGGGGAGGGAGAAGGAGAAGGAGAAGGAGAAGGAGAAAGAGAAGGAGAAAGAGAAGGAGAAGGAGAAGGAGAAAGAGAAGGAGAAAGAGAAAGAGAAAGAGAAAGAGAGAGAGAGAGAGAGAGAGACAGAGAGAGAGAGAGAGAGATAGAGATAGATAGTATAGTCTCTCTATCTATCTGTCTAAATATGCACTGAGATTTGTCTTGTACACGTGTATATTTTTTTTTAGGAGTAGAATAACTCCTACAAACGAAATAAAAGGCATTCTTCATCTTGCAGAGTGGCAGTCTTCTTATAAATGAAGAATGAATGAATGAATGTTTAATGACACCCCAGCACAAAAATACACATCGGCTAGTCAACAAAGGTGAATGCACAAACACTTGTAGAGTGGCAGTCCTCTTATTCACGAAGTACACTCTTAGTCTTGCAGATTGGCAATTCTCCTATATTCAAAATAGGAAGCACCCATAGTCTTATGGCGATGCAATCCTCCTATATATGAAAGAAGAAGCATGTTTCATGTTTTGGAGAGAGAGAGAGAGAGAGAGAGAGAGAGAGAGAGAGAGAGAGAGAGAGAGAGAGAGAGAGAGAGAGAGAGAGAGAGCAAGAGAGAGCAAGAGAGAGAGAGAGAGAGAGAGAGAGAGAGAGACAGGCCTTTGATGTACCAGTCATGATCAAGACACAGGTTAGGACAGGAATAAACCTTACTCCATCAAGGGTGATCAATCTTACGACCCACCGCACCACAGGTGAGCATTCTACCACTGAACTACATCCCACCTCATCCAACCAGGACAGACACCAATGCGTTGATGAGACAGAGAGGAAACCTGCTGATTTCCCACAAAGGATAGTACATACCAGAATCTTGAATAGTCAGTGTGAGGTAATGGTGGGTATACATCATATGTTTACCACAACAGGAAAATTTCACAACTAATTACTAGATATACATACATGTATACTGGTATACAGCATCCAAACCAAAATACTACAACTAAAATCTGTCCCATCCTTTTACAAAAGTGTTTTTCGTTAATAATTTCAGTTTGGTTTGATGTAAGAAGAAATGTAAAAGTGATTTAGAAACAAAAAACCCCACCATTTTTGTGTGCAAGTTACAAAACAATCTGCTCAGAAATAAATAGCTTGTAGTAAATTTCATAGCATAAAAAGGGCATTTCCTGTGGGAAGGACTATATATTGACTTTATGGTAACACTCATAATCATCACTTGAAACATGAATTTATGTAATTCAGCATTGTAATGATCACCGATGGCAGTTTATTAGTCACACCACACACACACGTTCACACATACACAAACTGAGTTGACTAACACAAGCTTACGGAGCACGTAAACTGGTATGTAAATTTACACTGTTTGATAATTGTGTAATTTAAGGCTGGCAAGTACAGGATTGCAATGGCAGGTCGTTAGTCACGCTAGCATGGATAATGCTCTTATTTGGAGTCGGTGGCGTAACAGTGTGATATTACATAAATGACAACCTTGACATTTCAAATCTCATATATTAATCATGATGTTAGGCAGTAAATAATCTTAAACAAAATGATCTATTAGCACTATATATAAATACTGTTTTATATGAAGATGTCAGAGGGTCAAAATGAAAGAAAGAAAGAAATGTTTTATTTAACGACGCACTCAACACATGTTATTTACAGTTATATGGCGTCAGACATATGGTTAAGAACCAGACAGATTTTGAGAGAGAAAACCTACTGTTGTCACTTCATCTGCTACTCTTTTCGATTTGCAGCAAGGGATCTTTTATATGCACCATCCCACAGACAGGGTAGTACATACCACAGCCTTTGATATACCAGTCATGGTGCACTGGCTGGAATGAGAACTAGCCCAATGGGTCCACCAATGGGGATCGATCCTAGACCGACTGTGCATTGAGCAAGCACTTTACCACTGGGCTACATCTCGCCTCCAGGGTCAAAATGAAGACGGACGGATGATTAAAACTAAAGAAGGAATGGTTGTTTAATGATATTTCAGCCTGTTTATTATAAACTATGGCTAAATAAAGACTGGTTTTTTATATGAAGATGTCATAAGAAGATGTCAGAGGGTCAAAATGAAGACGGACGGATGATTAAAACTAAAGAAGGAATGGTTGTTTAATGATATTTCAGCCTGTTTATTATAAATTATAGCTAAATAAAGACTGGTTTTTTATATGAAGATGTCATAAGAAGATGTCAGAGGGTCAAAATGAAGACGGACGGATGATTAAAACTAAAGAAGGAATGGTTGTTTAATGATATTTCAGCCTGTTTATTATAAACTATGGCTAAATAAAGACTGGTTTTTTATATGAAGATGTCATAAGAAGATGTCAGAGGGTCAAAATGAAGACTGAGGGATGATTAAAACTAAAGAAGGAATGGTTGTTTAATTATATTTCAGCCTGTTTATTATAAACTATGGCTAAATAAAGACTGGTTTTTTATATGAAGATGTCATAAGAAGATGTCAGCGGGTCAAAATGAAGACTGAGGGATGATTAAAACTAAAGAAGGAATGGTTGTTTAATGATATTTCAGCCTGTTTATTATAAACTATGGCTAAATAAAGACTGGTTTTTTATATGAAGATGTCATAAGAAGATGTCAGAGGGTCAAAATGAAGACTGAGGGATGATTAAAACTAAAGAAGGAATGGTTGTTTAATGATATTTCAGCCTGTTTATTATAAACTATGGCTAAATAAAGACTGGTTTTTTATATGAAGATGTCATAAGAAGATGTCAGAGGGTCAAAATGAAGACGGACGGATGATTAAAACTAAAGAAGGAATATTTGTTTAATGATATTTCAACCGTTTTTTAAATATAGTTATTAGGTGTATAGCATACCAGAGGTAGAATTCAACACTCACCCCCTCAGCTCAGCTAAGAAGAAATTTTTGAGGATGTGTATAATTTAAATGACTAGTCCCCCAGGCCATTTAGGGATTTAATATGTTCCATGTGATTATTATACAGCCATACAAAGATTTTTCTTTTAAGGGAGGGTACAAATGAAAGAAAGAAAGAAATGTTTTATTTAGCGACGCACTCAACAGATTTTATTTACGGTTACACCATGACTGGTATATCAAAGGCCATGGTATGTGCTATCCTGTCTGTGGGATGGTGCATATAAAATATCCCTTGTTACTAATGGAAAAATGTAGCAGGTTTCCTCTTTATGACTGTGTCAAAATGACCATATGTTTGATATCCAATAGCTGATTAATAAATCAATGTGCTCTAGAGGTGTTGTGAAATAAAACAAACAAATATGGTTGTTACATCACTGGGTCAATGAATGTACTTCAAACTCTGCATGTGCTTATTATGACACTGGGTCAATCGAAATATTTTAATCCCTGAATGTGCTTATTATGACACTGGGTCAATCGAAATATTTTAAAACCCTGCATGTGGATATTATAACACAGGGTCAATCAAAATATTTAAACCCTGCATATTGATATCACAACACTGGGTTTAGAGTGTCATTGTCCTCCAAAAGATATTCCTGCCAAACAACATCAAGGGATATTTGTTATGTCACCACCTCCATGTAATTAACTGTAGAACAATGGAATTATACACTAAGACAAAAGAGTTTAATAATTAATTTGGTAAATGTGCTTAAATAAAAGAGAACTTGTGAACTTTCAAAGAGAAATCAGACACTGGATTTAACTGATGCATCATTTGTCAGTATAAGTATTAAGAGATTTTTAGTACAAAATGAAATGTGTAACTTACACATCACTGAATGTACATGCATCTTTGGGGGGAGGGGCTGAGTTAAAGCACAATGCATTAGTACCAAATTGCTAAACCTTTTTACCTTAGTATATACATAAACAGGAAACCCATGTTGAGTAAAATGTCAAATAAGCTTTCAGTTTTTTCCTATAACTCCCATCATTTCATTTAAATGAAACACAATGTTTATATATAGGTTTTCAATGCAGTCATTGTTTGGGGTGGGGGGTGGGGGGGCGGAGGGTGGGGCGGGACGTAGCCCAATGGTAAAGTGTTCGCTTGATGTGCAGTCAGTCTAGGATCGATACCAGTCGGTAGACCCATTGGGCTATTTCTCATTCCAGCCAGTGATCCACAGCTATTGTAACAAAGACTGTGGTATGTGCTATCCTGTCTGTGGGATGGTGCATATAAAAGATCCCTTGCTGCTACACAAAAAGAGTAGTTCATGAAGTGTCAACAGCTGTTTTCCTTTCTCAGTATCTGTGTGGTCCTTAACCATATGTCTGATGTCATATAACTGTAAATAAAATGTGTTGAGTTTATCGTTAAATAAAACATTTCCTTCCTTCATTTTTTTGGGAGTGATAGATGATTTAAAAAAAAAAATTATTATTAATATTACTGGTACACATAATTATAAAAAAAAATTCTAATTCTACATTTACTGATACATGTTCCTATATGATCAACAGACTATGGCTGCATTGAAAAAAAAAAAAAAAAGTTCACTGTTTATATTTATACCAACTTTAAAATTAAAATTAATTAACCCAGTTTCTCATTCTATAAATGTTGAAATACTGGCAGATAAATACACATAGCTTGATAAACAAACATGTTTTCTCGTGTAACAGCACAACAGCATATGTCAATGTTTAATCTTGACCTACACAAGACAGGACAATTGTGAATGATAAAAAGTAGAATATTTGCCAACTCATACGTCAATGAAAACCATTCATAAAGACTTTTCTATAGATAAATGTTTATCAGACAAGAAAACCATTAAAGAAAGCCATGACACACTAGTGGTATGGATTTGGTTTTAAATTGCAAAACACTTTTGCCACAAAGGGTAAACCTTTTTTCTTTTCTTTTTTATAGCATGAATAATATATTTTCCAGATATGATACCATGACACTAATCATGATTGTAAAATACTATCCCTATTTTTATAGGTAAGCCTCATAATTCTGAAATATCCACATTTTTAAGAATATAATTTTGATTTGGTGATCCTTGTAAGTCTTAAATGTGGACAAAATAAGACTTGTTATTGTGGCTATACATTTTTTTCTTCATTTCCTTTTCTTAATTACCGCACTAGAGCACATTAATTTAAAAATCACTGGCTATTATATATCAAATGTTTAATAATTCATATAGTCTTATAGAACACCCGCTACTTCCCCCCCCCCCCCCACTAGTAAGGGATCTTTTGTATGCATTTTCCCACAGACATGACAGCATATACCATTGCCTTTGATACATGCTAGTCATAGAGCACTGGTTGGGACAGTGGGACAGGAAAAAGTTAATCAAAGAATGGGTCCACTGAGGAGGTTTGATCCTACAACCAAAGCACTTCAGGCGAGCACTCTTGCCGAATGAGCTAGATCTCACTCCAGGCTATTTATAAACATCTGTATTTATTGTAAATTAACAAGCATTCTGAGAATACTACTAAAGTAATACATGTCCCTTATAGGGCCCAACATTCATTTCATTTCAATTATTTTCATGCTGATATCCAATTAAGGTTCAAACACGCTCTCCTGGGCACACACCTCAGCTAGCTGGGCTGTCTGTCCAGGACAGAGGGTTAGTTGTTAGTGGTTAGTGAGAGAGAAGACTGATGAAGAGGGTGTAGTGGTCTTACACCTACTCAGTGGGTTGTTAAAACTCGCTCTGGCTGGGAGCAAGTACCAGGCTGCGAACCCTATACCTACCAGTCTTATGTCCAATGGCTTACCACAACACCACTGAGGTCAAATTTGGACCCAACAATTTGTATCTCCTATGTTAAAGGGCCATAACTCTGTGAAAATAGTGTAAATCGTCATGAAAGTCACATTTTGTTTGTAACAGTACATGGTAAAGCTATACAGGTAATTTCAGCTCAATATCTGGAAGCATTCCAAAAAAGTCCAGAAAACTGTATGTGGGACATACTGATAGACAGACGGAAAGACAGACAGAAGGAAGGCCAGACAGATGGAAGGCCAGACAGACAGAAGGAAGGCCAGACAGACAGATGGAAGGCCAGACAGACAGATGGAAGGCCAGACAGACAGATGGAAGGCCAGACAGAGAGAAGGAAGGCCAGACAGATGGAAGGACAGAAATGAAACTTATCATTCCCGTTAGTTGGACCGATAGGGGACTAATAACTATATGTGGGAAGTTACATGTGACACTATAAGGCATAAACAAATACCTTTCACAAAATCAATCTAAGTACATATATTTCAGACAACATGTGCACAGGTATACAATTAACTAACCGTGATTTTATTTTTTATAATACAGTGAAACCTGTCTAAACAGATCATGCTGGGGACCTAATATTAATCTTATTTAGACAGGATCCAATATTTAGAGGGTCACATTTTACAATTTACAAAATTCAGGATCATGAAACATGGCTGGGTTTGATAGGATTCTGGTATGTTCAGGGTCTGGTTTAGAGAGATTTCACTGTGTATATATAACGCCATCATTTTTAAATTTACAGAATAAATCTGCATTCTACCTGTCTGGTTATATATTAGTAATTGTTTAGCAGAACAACAAGTCGGTGTATTAGAATGCTATAAATAGTGAAAAGGTATGTGTGCTGCTTGTTGTTGACAAGGCACGCTTGGACTAGAACAATACCACATACCTTCATAGTATCACACACAAACACATTAGTACACACACAAACAGATAAACATGCCAGTCACATTCTAACTGACCTCATCAAAATAACCTGCTGCTAAACACATGAATATTTTATCATCACAATCACAGAATGTAGTTATATATATATATATATATATATATATATTTATTTATTTATATCAGTGTAGGGGTAGTTAACGACTGACATTAACAACTGACGAGTGTAATGCAATTGCTATCAAACATGTTAAAATTGGGGGAAATAGAGATAATGAAACACACAAATTGTTGCTTAATTGTCAGGTATTTTGCAAGGTTATACATGCACAGTAGCACTGGCGTAGGAAGCGGGGGTGGTGGTGGGGGAAGGTGCAAGGGGGGCATGTGCTCCCCCACTTTTTTTGATCCAGTAGTAGTATATATGTGACCCCCCACTTTTTGCACCTTCCTATGCCACTGAGTAGTTACTAAAAATAAATTATTTCTTAAAGATTATATTTACTAAACACATTTAGTCCATAAGATGTCAATTTAAGAGAAAAAAAGGTTTTATACATGTTTTAAACACTTGTAACTCCATATGTATACCAGTGGTTTATATCATTTAAATTATTGTATGATATGTAGTCTGAAAATCATTTAACTTTTGCAGGTTTAACATACATACATGTATTCAATTTTGTACATATTCATTTCCATTTTAACAAAAAAATTTAATTAAAATGTTTTAAAACAGAAGTTAATTTAGCAGTCATGCTAATACTTTTAATGAAGGAAGGAAGGAAATGTTTTATTTAACGAAGCACTCAATACATTTTATTTTACGGTTATATGGTGTCGGACATATGGTTAAGGACCAAACAAATATTGAAGGAGGAAACCTGCTGTCGCCACTTAATGGGCTATTCTTTTCGATTAGCAGCAATGGATCTTTTATATACACCATCCCATAGACAGGATAGCACATACCACAGCCTTTGATGTATCAGTCATGGTGCACTGGCTGGAACAAAAAATAGCCCAATGGGCCCACTGACGGGAATCGATCCCAAACCAACTGTGCATCAAGCGAGCGCTTTACCACTGGGCTACGTCTTGCCCCCTTAATGAATAATGGATTCAGTTGGAGAATGCAGGGCTTGACAGGTGTGAATTATTGTTCACGATTCATCACATCCTTCAACATTCTCCACTTCATACAGATCTATACTACCTTGGTGAATCCATTCGGCTGATGATTTTTTTTCTCGTTCCAACCAGTGCACCACAACTGGACAAAGGCCATGGTATGTGCTTTTCTGTCTGTGGGAAAGTGCATATAAAAGATCCCTTGTTGCATTAGGAAAAATGTAGCAGGTTTCCTCTATTGACTACGAGTCAGAATTACATGTCTGACATCCAATAGACGATGATTAATTAATCAATGTGCTCTAGTGGTGTCATTAAACAAAACAAACTTCTTCTTCTTCATACAGATCTAAGAATACTGAATTACCCGTAACAGTAATGTGCCTACATTAACACACACAAAATTTGCCAAGTAACTTACAAGGTGTAAATCATCTGAAAGCAATTCGAAAAGATATATTTGGACTACGAACTGTGATGGAATCCTTTCGATTCCATCCAGAACTTATTTTACAATTTTTACGTGATACTGAATTTTATTCAAAATTTTAATTATATATATATATATATATATCTGTGATATTTGCATTTTTTACACAGTCCTTTACACTGTGTTTTTATTTAACTGTTGAATTTTTATACTGATGATGCTCATCACACTGTTGTTTCATTTTACCATAGTTTGACACCCAATAGCCGATGTATTTTTCGTGCTGGGGTGTCGTTAAACATTCATTCATTAAACATTCATTCATTCATCTGGATATAAATTCAATCCCGCCCATTACCAGGCTGAACTAAAGAACATAACAAAACTGATTAACTTTTGGTGTCCACATTATAACTCTTGTGAGTTATGTTAAGGTGTAAATCTTCTGGATATAAATTCAATCCCGCCTATTACCAGGCGGAACTAAAGAACAGTACAACACTGATTAACTTTTGGTGTCCACATTATAACTCTTGTGAGTTATGTCAAGGTGTAAATCATCTGGATATAAATTCAATCCCGCCCATTACCAGGCTGAACTAAAGAACAGTACAACACTGATTAACTTTTGGTGTCCACATTATAACCCTTGTAAGTTATGTTAAGGTGTAAATCTTCCGGATGTAAATTTAACCCCTGGTCATTACCAGTCTGAATGAACTGTATAATAAGTATATATTATAAACCTACAGGTAAAAGTAATAAAATGTTTGCTATAGCTAGACCAAAAACAAAGGAAAGAAAGAAATGTTTTATTTAACAACACACTCAACACATTTTATTTACGGTTATATGGCATCAGACATATGGTTAAGGACCACACAGATTTTGAGAGGAAACCTGCTGTCGCCACTACATGGGCTACTCTTTCTCATTAGCAGCAAGGGATCTTTTATTTGCACTTCCCACAGGCAGGATAGCACTAACCATGGCCTTTGTTGAACCAGTTATGGATCACTGGTTGGTGCAAGTGGTTTACACCTACCCATTGAGCCTTGCGGAACACTCACTCAGGGTTTGGAGTCGGTATCTAGATTAAAAATCCCATGCCTCAACTGGGATCCGAAACCAGTACCTACCAGCCTGTAGACCGATGGCCTAACTACGACGCCACTGAGGCCGGTAGACCAAAAACAGTAAACTACAAAAGACACTTCTCCTTACTTTTGTCCCGAACCACACCCCATTTTTCTCCACTGCTAGGTTTGGCCCTGTGTCTAAACACAGTCTAATATTCACGGTCCCAGTCCACATGTTAAGTTAATTTTGAAACATGTCATCTTCACAACAGACAGATAAAACTACTTGTGTATTTATGTATGTATTATGCTTCTTCACAGCAGTCTGTACTTTGATTAACTGGTATGTAATTTGGTGTAAACACTATTTAATATCCACCATCCATGTTCATGTATTGTAAGGATAATTTTGAGACATGTCACCTTTATGACAGACAGGTAAGACATGGCAAGCATCTTAATCTGACAGAAACTACCATCTGTTAGTGAGTTCCTGATACTTAAATCCTTAATTTAGGTCATGCAAAGATGCAAAATTAAACCATGTTACTTAAGATACAAACATACCTATTTAATAAATAGGCACAGCTTAAAATTAAGATAAAAGCATGTCAAGACAAAACATATTAAAATAAACTCTTATGAAATGTTAATAAGTAATAATCTCCTCTAAGTCTTGTGGTCTTTGTACACTGATAAACCACTTAAATATCATAATTAAATGTTAAATAAGCAAGTTTATGTTTACCATACTTTTTATTCAAAGGTTGGCAATAAGTGAATGATGTAATTATTTGGTGCACATTGTAGACAAGATATTTAACTAGTATTTATATGGGGACAAGAAAGAACATATAATATATAATATAAATATCATTTTAATAATTTTGTCCAACAAAGTTTTAAATGTTTTTATTTCTTGTATATCTTTCTTAATTATTAATATTTTAATACAAAAACAATTACAAGTATATATCAAAGTGTGTAGCAATGTAAACAACATATTATTAATAAAAGTTTGTTAAAGTATGTTTTGTTTGATGACACCACTAGAGCACATTGATTATTAATCATCGGCTATATATTGTCTAAGAAAGGAAACCTGCTACATTTTTCCATTAGTAGCAAGGGATCTTTTATATGCACCATCCTACAGACAGGATAGCACATACCATGGTCTTTGATATACCAGTCGTGGAGTACTGGCTGGAACGAGAAATAGCCGAATGGGCCCACTGATGGGGATCGATCTCAAAGGTTATTAATTAACCATAAACTGGTTTGCACAAACTGATGACCAAGCAAAATTTTAATTTAATTCCTGACAATATGCTTTAGTGACAATCTCATTTATATTTGTTCTGTATTGTAGGCATTCCGTATTATACGCCAGAGTGTGGGAAACTCAACACGTTCCAGTGACATAATAATACAAAATATTTATCTCTAGATTTATAATGGTTCATTTCAATGGAAGCCCAAGGAGTCATTAATGTT